>NC_063207.1:10478227-10515727 GCF_017589495.1 Alosa alosa | reverse complement strand
GTAGCTCAGTGAACTAAACATTGACAACCCAGTAAAGGTCAATGATGCCAGAATTTAATTGCCTTCAATATTTGGTCATTTGCCTCAGGGATTATGCTTGGTACATGAAATATGAAGTCTCGCATGAAAGAGACTTTATAATCCACAGTGTATGCATTAAGCAGGGAAAATGTGTGTATGAGTGTCTGCCTGTGTGTGTGTGGGTGTGTCTGTATGTGTGTGTGTGTGTGTGTGTGTGTGTGTGTGTGTGTGTGCTCGGTCATATGTACATCACTTATACAGTCAGCCCTGGCCATTTACGCTTTGCACTTTGTTTCAATTACGGGGATCTTTTGTTCCTGGAGATCAGTCTCTCTCACCGCGGGCGCGGGGCCTTCATCAGTATGCCTCCACACTAAACCAGCAGGTTAAGGCTCCTCTGAACATCATTAAAGCCAGTCGACTACAGAGCCGCCCTTGGTACCGGGGAGAACGATTCAATTAGCTCCCACGGCTCCACTGGAGGGGGGGCTGGAGAGGTGCCCTTCCTGCCTCAGGCGCGTGCCCCCGAGTTGGGGTTTCAAGTGGGGGGCTTGTGTCGGTGATGCTGGCGGAGTGATGGCTGAAAGGTTAGTGGTAATACAGACAGGGCTTGATGCTTTGGTCACTGGTGTGCGCTCCCGCTGCGAACCTCTCACAGGCATTCAACACCCCCAGTTACCGCTCATCATTAGAGAGGTTACAACATGGCAACCTGTTAAAGAGAGAGAAAGAGATAGATAGATAGATAGAGAGAGAAGAATACACAGAGAGAAAGACAGACAGATAAATATAGAAAGATTAAGTCAAAGGGAGAGAAAGATTGATTGTAAGAAAATGATTGATAGAAGGATAACAAGAGAGAGAAATGGATGGAAGGACACTGGCAGAGAGTTAGATGGCTAGAGACAGAGAGAGAGAGAGATAGAGAGAGAGAGGGGAGGGGTATGAGAGAAAAATGAGCACACTGCATGAAGGTTCATGACACCAGGCTGCACGGGTCATAAGATGGCTTCCCCAATTAATCACATTTAATTAAGGAGAAGCAAATCGCTCTTCAGCAGCAGAGGACATCCACACTGTAGTGCCCAGTGCAAAGGAGCTGCCCCCCCTATCTCTCTTTCACTGTATATAGAATATCATCCTTCTCTCTTCACTAATACAGGGTTTCCAACGTTAGAGTTCAGTTTGGAGTGAGATTTATCCCCGAGGAGGGAGGGGATTACCAAAGATAAAGTTCACCAATGCAGCTTAAAGCACATTGCAGTGGTACCTTACTGCATAGATAATTCCATTCAAGTGACACATTTTGAATGAAATAAATTCCCATGTGCAGGCACCATCCTCACTACCTCTTTTTAATAAATTGATCAAGAATCAAACCTGACCTAGAAACCTACTGGGTTAACATGCTAATAACTAGATGTACCGCATAGCGGTACAAAATATGACCGCCGCTCAGTCCTGTACATCCGTTCCGCGAAAATAAATCACACTTCAATTTGTCTCCATATTTTACTCCATCCCCCCCACTCTTGAAACTTTTGTGTATGCTTGTTTGGCATGCCTGAGAGTGTGTGTGTGCGGCTGCACAGAAAGTACCCTACTGGTGCTGAAAAGGTGAATAGATTGTAGAATAGCCAAAGAAGATGTAGAATTGTTATAAAACCTTTAAAATCTCTAAACAATCACAAGTAGGGCAGTTCATCACAGTTCATCCATTGCAACTGGATTGATGAAAGGTCACTTACACCTGTAGGCTACATTGTATTTGGGAAAAGCAAAAAGGTATCAGCATAATGTTATTTATTTATTTATTTTTTTATGTATTTTTAAACAAAAACATCTCTGTCAGTTCCATGTCGTTTTCAACAGCTATCAAAAAACAAAGGTCATTTTTGGATGGATGGATTTTTTGTGAATGTTTCTTCTTCTACATAAGATTTTAGTCATCTTTAGTTCATGTAATACTTTATTGTCAATGCACAAATTAAGTAACAGTAGTCTGAAAACGTTATTGTTAATGCACAAATTAAGTAACAGTAGCCTAGTCTGAAACGAAGTGCTGTTTTACATCTAACCAGTGGTGCAAATAACTGACATGTCCAAATGGGCCTTGATGAAAATGCGCCGCTAGACTGTTCATACATTTTAACGGGCCAAAGTTGAAGAGCTTTTGTCCGTTATTGTTAGTGCAAATATAGGCTGATTCATGTTCCCTTGCATTGTTTAACTGAGGTCCATGGCTAGTCTGGCTTTCATCAGACCAAGCTCAATCTTTTAAGAAATCAAAAATAAATAGCGGGCAGATCAGGCTGGGTTCACCCAGCCTAGTCCATAGGCAACCGATATTGTTTAATGTTCGATTGAGATATACACGCTCTGGCTATTCTAAATGCAAAAATGCATCAGGGAGTTATGACAAAACGGTAACTAACAAACTAGATCCTAATAGAAAGTTGTTAGCTTCCCTAAGCTACAGGTAGGATTATATAGGTAGGCCTATTGACAACATAAATTGTCAATAGGCTATCCTGGCTTACACAAATAAAATCTCCTTTGAAACCAATGGCTTTACGCCTTTACAGTATCAAGCCGGACTTAAAACTGTCATATCGTGGCTTAAAAGTTGTAATAACATTCACGCAGCTCCATGAGTCAAGGAAAGCGCCAAATGAAGTAGCCACTTCTAAATGGGACCTACTACACAGTAGCTTAAGGTGTTTTGCTAAACAGCCATAATGAAATGAAGGTGTCATTGTTTGGATACTTCACACACACGCTTTTTAATTTCACAGACTACAACTACCAAGCTGTAATCAAAGCACATCGATTCCCCTCTCACACCCTGCACGCACTTAAAACAAAATAAACAGGCGCCTCAGTCTCACGCATGTATAGGCAAAACTGCATCAGACCCGGTGTAACGTTGGTAAATCTTCCATTGCACAGAATGATTTTGTAGCACGCAATAAATGACAGTCGAAAGATACAAACAGTGCTGCTATACATTTGCTTGGTATAACCGCATTTTATAGTTTTCTACAAATGCAATAAATCAAATGCCTCCATCACTCAACCAACGCTAACGGTAACATTACCTAGGTCCTTATTGATATTACAAGATTAACGCATCTGCAGTAAAAACCAAGCATGTCCGATAAACATCCTCAGATTTATTTCGCTTCAAGAAGAAATGGGAATTACACTTCATGTGAACATCGCCCTATCCTTATTAGATGTTCTCTTGCGTAAATTACAGTCCTTGTATGAAGGCGTCCCATTGTTTTTTCCAACCCCTTTTTAACTTCCAACAAAATTACGCCTCACTGCAACGATCAAGCATCTAGTGGACAAACGACTACTTCGCCAATACTGAAAATGCAGCCATGATGATGATGATGAATATTTATTTTGGCTTTTTTTAATCCTACTGATTTTCATTTTTTACCGGGGGCAAATCACAAATGAGTGATTATGAGCCAGGTTTATGTGGGCCCTTGAGACCAACATACCATAAAAGATTCACAGAGAACTGTGTCGCCCTACCCTCCTTTCGGGGTCCAGTCCAGCTGGGGCTGCAGATGAAAACGAAAAAAATGACGGTTCCATGCTATCCATATGGGGGTACATGCTCACCAAGTTTTGTGTACCCCGGTCTTTCAGTGTCCCGAATCCTTGTTGGTGTATCGCCACTAAATGTACACATAAATTATTTTATTGTAAGGCCCCCATGAACGAAAGTACACAAAACTTGGCATGCATTCAGAGGGTGTCAAAATGATCCTACACTTTTAATTTTGTGCAGTTTTGACCTTGTCAGCCAGAGATATTGAGATGAAAACACCTAATTTTATGCTTTTTAATTTTTAACTAGGTGGCGCTATATACATGAAATAAGTGGTAATGGGATGGGTTGACATGCCCCTTAAGACCAACATACAAAAAAAAGGTGGACCTCCTAGGCCCTACGGTTCTCGAGATATTCACAGAAAACTGTCTCCGGCCACCTACAGGCCAGTTGGTGTATAGTAACATAAATTAATTTATTGTGTGGCCCCCATGAACGGAATTCCACAAAACTTGGCGTGCATACAGAGGGTGTCATAATGATCCTACACTTCCAATTTCGTGCAGTTTTGACTATGTTAGGTCACAGATACCTTCAATTACACCACCTCATTTTTTACTTTTTTGTGTTTAACTAGGTGGCGCCATACATGAAAATGAGTGGTTATGGAATGCGTTGACATGGCCCCCCTTGAGATCAACATACAAAAAAAATAATGGTCCTCCTAAACCTTACGGTTCTCGAGATATTCACAGAAAACTGTGTCTGCCCTACCCTCCTTTCGGGGTGCAGTCCAGCGTGGGGGCTACAGATCAAAACGAAAACGATGGTTCCATGCTATCCATATGGGGTTACATGCCCACCAAGTTTGTCTACCCGGTCTTTCAGTGTCCCGGGAATCATTGACGGAAATTTGGACATGCTAAAAAAAAAAAAAAAATCTGATTAAACCTATATGACCGCCCGCCAGCTGCGCGGCGGTCATAATTACCATTAACACTAACATGCAGCTGCAAAATTAAATTTGACAAAAGTCAAAGCATTACACAGCATTAGCCTACCACCATTGTGCTATATGGCTATTATTCCATTTTCCCTATTGGGTGACATTATTTCACTATAGCATTTACAAATACATTTGCATCTAGCGATAGTCTGCATTGAAATAGGTCTATCCTGACATATTATGTGAATGACTCTTTACAGTTTTTCCAATTGCTAAAACACAATTTTGCAAACTGCAGTTTTTATCAGAATACTTAACACAATTCACAAAACCACACACCCAAACTGCAAAATGAAGCACTGCAACCAAATCTACATATAGCATTATCAAAATAAAACGTTTGCACCAAATGGCACACACTTCATTCATATTACCAGATTTTTGTCTAACCAACTACACACTGTTGGGCATAATGACAAGCACTCTCATCTTTAGTATGCTTTGCCATAATACTAAAACAAATTGTAGAATATGTTCCCATGCACAGAAATATTTGCACACACACACACTGTTGAAACATTTTTATTTTTTATTTTTCACCAAACAAGTCAGTGCAACATATGCACAGAAGATGTATTTACATTGGAGTGAACAAAAATATGCTCTTAAAAAAACAGTAAACTGAAAAAGAAAATGCAGAAAAATGTTGTTGTCTTCTTTGACCATGAACTCCTCTACCAACTCTCACTCTTCCTCCCCCTCTCATTCTCACCCTCCCTCTTTCTCTCTCTGCAACATCTTCCATTGTTGTTGTAAGAAAAGGGTGCTCACCTGTGTTCTTTTCATAGTGCTTAGTTCCTGAAGTGGTAACAATTAACCATTGAGGTGTTTGGCCAGGTGGCACATATGTTGGCCAATTAGCTCATGTGTCATTTTCAATGGCAGTGTTTTGAAATGGCAAACATGTGACTTTATGTCAGATTGTTGTGTCTTTTGCAGAGAACTGTGTTCACTGCATTTGAAAAGTGCCATTTCGAATAGCAAAATGTGTGTAAAGAAGAAAATGTGTTTAGAGTTTTGGAGAATTAAGAAGAGGTTTTGGTCTCTGTGTCAGTTTAAAATAATTGTGCTTTTTATGTAATTTTAGTGTGTTAGCAGCAACTGGAAAAAACTGTAAGCTTTACAGTGATTGATGTGTCATTTCCTTGGCACAAAAAAACTGTTCTTGCATGCTCTGGTATTCCTAGAAAATCACAAGTTTTACAAGTAAAGAGGAAAAGTTGGTGTGAGAAATGTGTGTGGGGTGAGTTTGTGAGAAATGTGTCACGCTCATTGTGTGAGAGTTGACAGTGCTGCTACCTACTGGTAGCATACACTCCACCTCACCACTTCTCTCTTTCCCCCCCAAACTCTCTCTTAAACTTTATCTCTCGCTCTCTACTCGACTCCTAAATATAGGCGCACTACACTCTCACCCACAGACTCTCTCTTTCTCCCTTTCACTCGGTGGCAAAGGTGGCAGGTAATTTTGCGGCCCGACCCTCCTGAGAATCTAATTGATAATCTCCCGGCTGCCTGATGAACAGCATTTGCATTTAACAAGGAGCCGTTAAGAGTGCAATACGCTCGGTTTCAGACGACAGTCCGTGCGCATGTATTCGGAGGTGAGCGCTCGCGTGGCGTGCGGGTAATTAATCACACTAGACACATTAAAGTGCGCCAGCGGCAGCAACGTCCGTGCGTCAAGCCAAGATAAAACAGAAGGAGGGGGCGTCATGGCAACAGGTGAGTGGGGGCTGGTGAGGAGGGAAACGTTAAGCACGAGGCCCCTGCTAATGCTAATGGACCGATTTTAAAGGACTAATGACTAATGAGAGGAAGAGCTAACACTTTGGATTTTCATGAGCAAATATCTTTTTTACCCCTTGAGGATGTGCAGTTTTTGGTGGCAGTTTTTTGCAAAATAGCTGATGAATCGGAATAAATTTCAGTCAACTCAAGTGAACTGGTAAATTGGAATGCTCACTAGTGAAATGTGCCCAGTTGAGAGGTCAGTGATGTGAGCCCATTTAATTCTTGGAAGGACCTAGATAGAGATAGATAGATACTTTATTGATCCCCAGGGGAAATTCAAGGTCTCAGCAGCATACAGACAACACAAACACATTCTTTAACAGCAGAAAGAGTAATTAAAGTATATAATATAAAATCACAACTAAGCAATAAGGACAGTAGAAGATAAAGAATATGCTAAATATACTAAAATACAAATTATACTAACTAACACTTAATCTAAATCAATTCTAAAAACAGTACCTTGAGGGTTAAGACACTTTTGAAACACAAAAGCCCTTAGCCCCTTCAATACAACTGTCATGGTTTTGGGACTTTTTGGCGGCCTCTGGTGGTCATTTGTTTTAACACATGCTTTGTTAGCCTTAATTCTATGTTATTCATTTCACCTGTGTCCTGTTATCTCTGTCATGTGACCTGACCATGTGGTATTTAAGCTCTGCTCCTGCCATGCCCTTTGCTTAGTCTTTGTTTGACATCGCCTTGTTACATCAGCTTGTTAGCCTTGCTACATCGAAGTTACATCGTTTCGTTACCACATCGCCTAGCCTTGTTACTGAACCCTGTTTGCGTCACTCTGGTATTTTTGGACTTTCGGACTGTGTCTTGGATTATTCTCTTGGATTGCCCCTGTATGGAATACTGTTTGGACTAAATCTCCACTTTCTGGAAAAAACTGAACTTTGTTAAGGTATTGTTGCAAAGTGGCCTCTGTTTGGATTTTTCTCTCCTTTGTTGGATTTTGTGATCTCCTGTGTGTTTTGGAATATAAGCTTCATGTTGGAATAAAGAAGAAGAGTTATTGTCTACATAGTCTCTGCACTTGAGTCAACCCAACTGCTGATAGCTCATTAGGTAAAGAGTCAGTACTTGAATCCAGAGGCCCGGGTTCAATCCCCGAGCGTGACAAAAGACTAAGCCATGAATGACTCAGCAGAGACTCCAGGAACTCCTCTCACAGATATGGACCGCCTAATGGCTACTTTGAACAGTTTTGGAGCCACCATGGACACACATGCTCAAACTCTCAATAGACAACAGGAAATAGTTGGCAGGCACGATCAAATGCTAAGGGAGCTGCTGCAAGAAGTGCGGAGAATTGCTAATCCATCACCACCAGCGCCATCCCCAGCTCTGGTGGTTCCTGCACCCCTTCCAGGGTCTAACCCCGAACCTCGACTGCCAGCACCCCAAAGATATGACGGTAATCCAGGTGGGTGCCGAGGTTTCTTGACACAATGTGACCTGACATTTGAATTACAGTCCTCAATGTATCCCTTTGACCGATCCCGAATAGCCTACTTGATAACCCTGCTGACTGACAAAGCTTTGGCCTGGGCAACTGCTATCTGGGGCCAACAGGGTCCGATTTGCTCTGACTACAAGGCTTTCAAGGAAGAAATGCTGCGCGTTTTCGACCAGTCAGCGGTGGGACAAGAAGCGGCCAAACAGCTCCTCCAACTTCGCCAGGGGCATAGCAGTGTAGCGGATTATGCCATCACCTTCAGGACCTTGGCAGCTGAGTGTGGGTGGAATCAGGAGGCCCTCATATCGGTGTTCCATCATGGGTTGTCAGACACGCTAAAGGATGGACTGGCTTCTGCGGGTCCTCACAAGGAGTTTGAGGCTCTGGTTTCTCAGGCCATTCAGCTTGATAACCGACTGCGGGAGCACCGCCGGGACCAAGGTCCACCCTGGTGGTCCACTGAAGCTCCCACCTCATCCAGGTACCTGAGCTCTACACCTCTCGAGGATCCTGAGCCCATGCAGATTGGAGGGGCCCGCTTACCTCAGTCAGAACGAGATCGCCGCAGAAGGGAGAGATGTTGCCTTTATTGTGGTAAGCCGGACCACTTCCGAGCCTCTTGTCCTGAGCTTCTGGGAAAAGGCCAGCCCCCTCAAAGCAAGGGAGGGCTATGACGGGGGCAACTTTCTCTTCTGATTCCCCTGTTTCTCCTTTGCGGGGAGAGCAGCGACACAACTTTCAGGCTTTTATTGATTCAGGTGCTGCCGGAAATTTTATGGACATTAACTTGGCTCAACGATTACAGGTGCCCCAGGATGCTGTTAACCCACCTCTCTCTGTTACTGCTCTTGATGGTCGTTCATTGGGAGAAGTGACTCTAGCCACAGCTCCTCTGTGTCTTCAAGTGGACAACCATCGGGAGGAAATCACTCTTCACCTGAGACTCACCTGAGTTTCCCGTAGTTCTTGGCTTCCCCTGGTTGAATCGTCACAATCCACAGATCGATTGGTCTACTGGAACAGTCATTGAGTGGGGTCCCACGTGCCATGCTACTTGTCTCTTGTCAAGTCCAGGCCTTTCACTAACTAAACCTGTTGATGTTTCTGAGTTGTCTCGAGTCCCTGATGAGTATTTGGACCTGAAAGAGGTTTTTAGTAAGACAAGGGCATCTACGCTGCCTCCTCATAGACCCTATGACTGTAGCATTGAGCTATTCCCTGGTACTAGCCCACCTCGTGGACGGATCTTCTCTCTGTCTTTGCCTGAACGTGAAGCTATGGACAAATACATTAAAGAAGCCCTGGCCACTGGATTTATTCGCCCCTCCACATCTCCAGCTGGTGCCGGATTCTTTTTTGTGGGAAAGAAGGATGGTGGATTGAGGCCTTGCATAGACTATCGTGGCTTGAATAACATCACAGTCCGCAATCGCTACCCTCTTCCGCTAATGTCCACTGCTTTTGATTTACTCCAAGGTGCCACTGTCTTCACGAAGCTCGACCTCAGAAATGCTTACCACCTCATTCGCATTCGACAGGGTGATGAGTGGAAGACCGCTTTCAACACACCTACAGGGCACTGAGTACCAGGTTATGCCTTTTGGCCTTACTAATGCACCTGCAGTTTTTCAAGCCCTTATTAATGATGTCCTCAGAGATATGATTAACATTTTTGTTTTTGTTTACCTTGATGACATACTAATTTTTTCCAAGTCCCTTTCTGAGCATCGTCACCATGTCCGCCAAGTTCTGCAACGGCTGCTACGGAACAATCTTTTTGTCAAGCCAGAGAAATGTGAGTTCCATGTGTCTGGGACTGCATTTCTTGGGTTCATCTTGAAGGAGGGCCAGGTTCAAATGGACCCAAAGAAGACTCAAGCAATCCATGACTGGTCTGCTCCAAAGTCTGTCAAGGAGGTACAGCGCTTCTTAGGATTTGCCAACTTTTATAGGAAGTTCATCAGGAATTTTGGTACCGTGGCTGCTCCTATATCTGCTCTTACTAAGAGTGGTGTGCCTTTTGTCTGGACTCCTGAAGCAGAGGGTGCTTTTCGACTGCTGAAGGACCGATTTTCATCTGCACCCATTCTTCAGTTGCCTGACTCCTCGCGGCCCTTTGTTGTTGAGGTGGATGCTTCCGACGTGGGAGTTGGAGCAGTACTTTCCCAACGCTCTACTGATGGCAAACTACACCCTTGTGCCTTTTTTTCTCGGCGCTTGTCTCCTACCGAGGTCCGGTATGACATTGGGGACAGAGAATTGCTGGCAGTCAAGCTAGCGTTAGAAGAATGGAGACATTGGCTGGAGGGAGCCCAACACCCATTCTTAGTTTGGACTGACCACAAAAACTTGGAATACTTAAAACAGGCCAAGCGACTGAATCCCCATCAGGCTCGATGGGCACTTTTTTTCACCCGATTTGACTTCACCATCTCTTATCGGCCAGGCACTAAGAACCAGAAGCCGGATGCCCTCTCAAGGCGTTTTGGGTCCTCACGTTCTGTGGAAGACAAGGCACCCATTATCCCCAGTTCCAGGATTGTGTGTCCAGTTTGGTGGGGCATTGAGACTGAGGTCAGACGGGCACTCCAGCGGGATCCGGGTCCTGGTACGGGCCCTCCAGATCGTCTCTTTGTTCCTCAGAGGTTGAGGTCGCGGGTCTTACAATGGGGGCATTCGTCCCACTTGGCAGCACATCCTGGCTCTCAGAGGACTCTTGAGTTCCTGAAGAGACATTTCTGGTGGCCGGACATGGAGAGGAATGTCAAATCTTTTGTAGCAGCCTGTACTGTGTGTGTCCGGAGCAAGACCCAACACCAACGTCCTCAAGGGCTCCTCCATCCTCTTCCTGTCCCTGGTCGTCCTTGGTCTCATCTCTCAATGGACTTCATCACTGGCCTTCCCCCGTCTGAAGGTAATACTGTCATTTTAGTAGTGGTAGACAGGTTTTCCAAAGCCTGTCGCTTTATTCCACTGATTAAGTTACCTTCTGCTTTTGTGACTGCTAAGCTTGTGTTTGATCATGTCTTTCGAGTCTTTGGTCTTCCCCAGGACATCGTGTCTGATAGAGGTCCCCAGTTCTCCTCCCGGGTGTGGCGGGCCTTCTGCAACCTCATAGGAGCCACAGCCAGCCTCTCCTCTGGGTTCCATCCCCAATCCAATGGGCAAACAGAGAGGGTCAACCAGGAATTGGAGGCTTCTCTGAGGAGTCTGGTGGCTGATAACCCTGCGTCCTGGAGTTCCCGGCTGCCTTGGGCAGAGTACGCCCACAACACACTCCAGTCCTCATCCACTGGCATGTCCCCTTTCCAGTGCCAGTTTGGATTTCAGCCACCGCTGTTTCCAGAGGAGGAGAGGGACGTAAGCGTGCCATCAGCCTTGCAGTTCGTGAGGCGGTGCAAAAGGACCTGGAGAAGGGTTCGGCAGGCTCTTCTGCGGACCTCCAGAAGGAACCAGCGCCAAGCCAACCGGCGTCGGAGACCAGCTCCCAGTTTCCGTCCGGGCCAAAGGGTTTGGCTAGCTGCTAAAGACCTTCCCCTGCGGGTGGAGTCTCGCAAGTTGGCTCCGCGCTATGTGGGTCCTTACAAGGTGGTATGCAGGGTCAACCCAGTGTCCTATCGCCTCCAGTTGCCCCGATCCCTTAGAATACATCCCACATTTCATGTGTCCCAGCTCCGTCCTGTGCTGACTTCCCCCCCTTGCCCCTGCCCCTAAGGAACCGCCTCCTCCCCGTGTCATCGATGGTCGTCCAGCTTTCACTATCCGCCGCATAGTGGATTCCCGCAGAGTTCGTGGTGGATTGCAGTATCTTATAGACTGGGAGGGCTACGGCCCGGAGGAGCGTTCCTGGGTTCCTGCTAGGGATGTTCTTGATAAAGACCTCCGGAGAGACTTTCATCTTGCTCATCCTGACCTTCCTGGGAACGCCAGGAGGCGTTCCTAGAGGGGGGGGTCCTGTCATGGTTTTGGGACTTTTTGGCGGCCTCTGGTGGTCATTTGTTTTAACACATGCTTTGTTAGCCTTAATTCTATGTTATTCATTTCACCTGTGTCCTGTTATCTGTCATGTGACCTGACCATGTGGTATTTAAGCTCTGCTCCTGCCATGCCCTTTGCTTAGTCTTTGTTTGACATCGCTTTGTTACATCGCCTAGCCTTGCTACTGAACCCTGTTTGCGTCACTCTGGTACTTTTGGACTTTCGGACTGTGTCTTGGATTATTCTCTTGGATTGCCCCTGTATGGAATACTGTTTGGACTAAATCTCCACTTTCTGGAAAAAACTGAACTTTGTTAAGGTATCGTTGCAAAGTGGCCTCTGTTTGGATTTTTCTCTCCTTTGTTGGATTTTGTGATCTCCTGTGTGTTTTGGAATATAAGCTTCATGTTGGAATAAAGAAGAGTTATTGTCTACATAGTCTCTGCACTTGAGTCAACCCAACTGCTGATAGCTCATTACGTAAAGAGTCAGATCTTGAATCCAGAGGCCCGGGTTCAATCCCCGAGCGTGACCACAACAGCCACATCCCCATCTCCAATCTCACGTTTCATCAGTATCCGTACCATAATCCAGTTGAGATTCCCTCATATGATTAATCAGATTACTTTATACCAATTTACACACCCTATGGATTATCCAGCCAGCCAAATACATTATAAGAGTCATGGTGGCCATTGCTGTTTTAACCCATCTAATACAACACCTGATGGAGTTAATAACCAGAGAAAGCAGAGATACAGAAATAACAGCTGGAGCTTTTCCAATTGCTTTGCCAGCATTAATTCTCATAAAGTAGAAACCTTGCAGAGGAGGTGTACAGAGAAGTTGACACAGGGTTTAAATATCAAGGAGAGTTTAAGGATAAGTACTAGCCTATGTTCAGTCAAAAGCAATCTTTTCACTGAGTGAAGCTTTAAAACCATATTGATTGAAAGATAATGTGTGAAGTCACAGGCACACCTAAAAAGTATTTTTTACACTTCATCCATTTGTTTACATTCTCACATGTCTTTTCAATCACCAAAAATGCAATGAGACCAGAGGTGTTAACAAGTTTAAGTGAGAAAAGCATTCTATCTTGTTTACATGGAAGAGAAGTCCAACTTCCTAATTGTGTGTGTATGTGTGTGTGTAGATAGCCTTTTGTGAACTTTTTTGACACCAGCAGGCACTTGTGCCTTATTTTCAATCACCAAAAACAGAGATCCAGATGTAAATGTTTTTTGTACAGTTCCAGATAGAGTCGGCGGATTGCCATTCTGTTTGAGAACTTGACTAATAAGATAGATACTGTAAGCTGAATAAAATGGTTACAGATACAAGATGGATAAGTTTAAAAAGATTGGATACAAATGTACACACATAAAGCCTGATCCAAACACATTTCAGTCATCTAGCAAAACTGATCATAACTAGATCATCAAACATACAACTATTTCCATACTGAATTTCCATATCAATACACTAACATCAACACACAGGCTGAAGTGCTATGTGCTCCAACAGCACAACATGAAATATGAGGCATGCAGCCACATAATAATGCAATGACGAGTGTACCAGACGCATCTACGCAATCTAGTCTCTTGCCAGTAGTCCATTACCTGCGGTTATATCCCCCAAGCCCCCCCCCCCCCTTCAGTCCATTATCACTGTGTTTATCAGTGGCACCCAGGTGGCACTACTTCAGCACCCAACCCCCCCAACTCCATCGTTTTCTGTCCTGCCACTTCCTTCATCTGCGAAATGAGGCATACGAGGAGGATGAATTGCTCCAGTGATTATCATTATTTCTGACTCACTCACACAAGAGGCTGGATGCTACCCCCCACTTAGCAGCGCTTCCCTTTGTCATATAACGCTGACATAACCTGCTTGTAAGAGGATTACGACAGATTCTATATCCTGTCATCAGTCATAATGATAGTTAGTGAGAAGTGTCATGTGGCTGTTATTGACAAAGCGGGATCGATTGCTTTAGCAATGACTAGTTCTTACTCACTTACATGATGTAGCTTGAGTTATTGGGAAAAGATGTCAAGGCATGCATCATGTCAGATATAAAATCCTGCCATTAATCATTATGACAGTGTCATTTGACCATTTTTTTTTCGAGTAATTTTGCTCTCTGGTTCTCATATGTGAAGGCGACACACAGTCTGCAATTCCACAAGTCCACAACTCTGAGTGTCATTAAGTTCACCCATCATATTTTAGCTGTCTATGCTCCAGTTACATATGGCCAATTTTTACATTCTCTGCGGGTAAACTAATCAAAGTATCACTTAATGCAACATATCAAACATGCTTGCTTTCTAGACCAAACAACCAACGAGATGTGACCTTCTGCGCTCTGCACCACTGTATCTGGTTTAGAAATGGGAGAAATAATCCTGTCCATGCACCTTAAGCATATCTTTTCAACACAGTCCAGAACAGAATGTAAATTTTCCTGCCCTCTGGATAGCTCCACTGACTGGGGAGGCAAAGAGCCAAGCATCGGGCTGTTTATGCAGCTGAAAAACTCACTTAAAAAGAATAACACTGGCTTCACCTCTGACCTCGAGCGCTTGATAAATGTGTGTAATTTGGCATGTCTCGTGGACTGAAGCCCTGTTGGGAAAAAAACACCTTTTGGGCGCGCAAGTCAGCGCAAGCACCCTCTCCCTTTCTCTCTCTCTCTCTCTCTCTCTCTCTCTCACCACACGGTGACCTGGGGATTAAACACTTATGGGCAAGCCAGCAGCTATTTGCTCCTGGGTGCAGGAATATGAGCCACCAACTGCCACTCAATTTGACTAAGCGAAGGTGGGATAAGTTGGGAGGAGGTGGGGGAGGGTAGGTGAGCGACAGTGAGGTGGCTTTGGCAGAGGCCAGCGGGACCGACCGCCCTCTTAAATAATTCATCAGGCCGAGATGAGTTCCGGTCCTGTTAGGCAGATTGCAGATTGGTGCTCAATGTGGGCTTACCTGCTGATTTGGAGAGATAAGCCAATTTCTTTTTCTCTTTTTTTGGTCTCCTATTGCCTTTAGTGTCATGCAGGAAAGAGCTGTTTTGTTATCATATTTTTTTTTGTGCAGGCACCGAGCTGGGCAGCCCTGAGTGGTATCAGAGGACGTAACTGTGTTTTTGTCCTCTTCACAGAGGAGAGTGTAATTGAAATTACCTGCTATGGTGAGATGAAAGAGAAGAAAGACCTTTTTTACTGACTACTAATTCACTGAGACTCCACACAGAGATTCCTCCACTTGGACTACCTCTCCACATCAGATTGCGAATCCTTGCACATCAGGGGTTAATTTCTTGGATTTCATTTGTTCATGTAATTTTCATGAAGCCTCCATCCATCCATCTATCCATCTTCTGTATTCAGTCCAAGCCAAGCGTTACCATATGGACTCAGCCTCTGCATTCATTCATTCACATAAAAAAAAAACCTTGTTTGATCTTTCTTCAAGATTCTTCCATATGTGCCATATGGTCTATGCATCATGTTGACGTGACAACATTAATGATTTGGCTTTGAGCACTTGATACGTGCATGAGCCTTGACAGAATACGTAATATTCCATGCATTTTCCAGCATTGCAATTAAAAAAACACTACTGATCTGATATGCGGCGAGTTGCTGCTGTGAGGGTGGTGTGTGCGTTGGTGTGCTCGACAGCCTGGGAAGCTGGCTCCCGTGGCTCTGATTAGGGCCACCCCCATCCCATCCAGGCACCCAGCGATCGGCTTTAGCCCAGATTAAAGGGAAACAACCTTGATGCGGTGCCTTAAATTACCCTGAAGGTTAAACCCCCCCTCATGTCGAGCTGAACGAATCGGCCCCGGTTCAGGCCTGGTATAGGAGGATGGAGGTGGTGGGGGAGTGGAGGGCCGATGGTCCGGAGGCGGTGTTGCGATGTGGTGATTTTGTTCCGTGAAACATCCTGCTGTGTGTAGGATGGACTGGCCAGGCCCACTGTTTAAAAAAGCCTTAATCATGTTAGCAGAGGGCAAGTGATGGGGAAATGTTAATCGGTCCTTAGGTTCTTTCAAAACTTCCTAGTTAACACAATAAGTTACAGTACATTGAAAGTACATTGACGCTGCAGTAGTGATAGCATATATAGATGTCTTCTTGAAAACAGTGCCTAGATTATACAAATTTGTGCAAATGACAATACATTTCTATTTCAAAATGACAATTTGTATCTTTAGACTTGATTGTGTTTGAAGAACAGTATTATTAACAAATATTTTCTTTGTTTATATGACAAATTTGGATATGCCCAAACTCCAGGGGGTTTTGCTATGTGACAAAGACTAGGATCACACATTTTATAGACTTTATTTGATTCCACTTTACAAGTCAAGTTTCATTAGGAATCACATTTTGAATTATTACAGGTTAGAGGGTACAAGAAACATTGTCTCTTCCAAATAAACGTGCTTCCTATAACTGCTGATATGGAACTGTCAACTGTTTGGCCTTTGTTTAATACTAGTGCAGTGTCCGTTCAAACATGCTATTCCTGTAGCCCAATTACATGCCAGCAGGTAGGCCTGCTTTAAAAATAGGATGATAGGGAAAACATAATTCCAGGTAAGCGATTGTAGCAGGTAGACTTTCTCTGCCTGCTATTTCCCCATAGCACCTGGAAGTACTAATGAAGGGGGCAGGGCATAGGCATTTGATCAATCTGGCACCAGTGGAGCGCTACTTAAGAGGGGCAGCAGCCAGTAGCAATGTAGACTCCACTGGTGTAGCCCCTGTTTGCTACCGTCAGGTATGCTGTCGCCCCCCAATAAACATTTGTGGTTTTATGTTATGTATATTGTGGTGTGTTCTTTGTTTAATCTTCTCTGTTCTGTTCTTTTAGGCAGCACAGTCATGCTGATGGGGAACATGGGTCGTGCTGCTGTCTTGTCTTGTCTTGGTTTTGCTTTGGTTATTTTATGTTTGGTTTTTGTGTTGCCTGTCTTGTCCTTCTGTTTGTAACTTTTATGTTTATTTAGTAGGGAGGTGGCTCTGAGGGGGGCTACTCTAAGCATACGTGTGGTGTGGTTTTGTGTATTGCTTATCGCTTTGCGGTGTGCCTTTGCTGTGTAATAGGTGAGCTTTTCTTTATGCTTGCACGTAAAATATTTGTGTGGACGTCCATAGTTGCCACCCTCAGATCCCCACTGCCCAACCCTTTGTCTTAATAAATATTGTTTTTCTGGAATTCATGTCTCCACCGTGTAGTTACGAACCTGAAAGCGGTACAAGCTCTTAAAGATTCCCTGACGCATTAGGCTTTAGGGTGGCGTAGTCAGGCTACTGTGATTGGCCCCTTGGCCCTTCCTATGTATCACCTTGTTACACATTCAATAATACAGATAATATAATAAATGTGAAGTGAGCAGAATTTGAATGGCTGCATGTGAATAACTTGATGATAGAGAAAACAAACCATTTTGTGGAATAATGCATCATCATATGAAATTTGCAACGATGTGACTAAAAAACAGTCTCTGGTGGCCTAGTGACATCACACTCTGTCTACCACTTGTTGCTTGTCGCTGGTTATGCTTTGCATGTGTGGCATTCTGAGACGTTCTTTAATTCGGGACCATCTAAAGTCTAAAGACAGTCCAAAGTAGCCTGGGCTATTCGAAGTGTCCGTTTATTGCACATCATTTTTTACGTCATTTTGAAGCGCCACTGCATACTTGTGTGTGTTGGCGAGTCATTTTATGCTAGCAAACCGCATACAGGGGGTCTTTATTGTTGAGGTCAGACATGTTAACACACCTTGCACTCGCTTAACTTTTTACCTGTGTAACCTACACTGATCCAGTTCTGCCAAAAGACCTGCTTCTATCCTCACTGGTAGCTTACAGTACAGTTCTGTGTGGGAGGGGGAGTGGCTAGCGGCGAAAGCCAATGTGCTTCTTTTACCGATATATTTAACAATATCTTTTGCATTTCTTATTCAAAACAACGTCATTCGTTACTCATGCCCGTAGCAAGACACCTGCCATGTTTGAAATCAGTCTGACAAACGGTCAGCGAGATATGTGCCACAGACATCCGGACAGACACACACAGACGCTTCTTGCTTTATAGATAGATAGCCCCCTGATGCCAATACAATGCTGAATGCACACACACGCATACTCACATACACACACACACAACACAGACAGAGCTCGTTGCATGAGAGCAGGGTTGTGTGGGGTTCTCTCTCTCTCTCACACACACACACTCAGAGTCAGAACGGTTTGCATGAGAGCAGTGTTCTCTCTCTCTTTTCTCTCTCTCTCTCTCTCTCTCTCTCCCCTGTGTGTGGCCGGGTGTTTACCATACCCCAGCAGCTCTGCAGGCCGGCCACAGGCTGATGATTCAGAAGTGATGTGACAGCTTGTTCAAATGGAAATTAATTATTCAGCGGGATGGCACCATACAATGCAATTCAAATAGAGAAGGTCAACACAGAGAAAAATACGACTCTGGGAAGAATGCCAGCGCCATGAAAAATGAAAAAGGCCGGAGACTACATTGAAAGTGAAAAATGGACATATTTATGGACGGTTTGGTTCTCCGAACCTTAATTTTTATACATGGAAGCAATTTTCGCCAGTGCTAACAAAGACATGAACCGAGCCAGCTCTGAAAATATAAATGTTTTTTTTTTTTTTGTGAGCTTTGGTGCAAACAAAGCAAAGCCATCAGTTTTCTGGGTAATATTTACAAGACCACAACAACGCTCCTGGCCTAATCAGCGCAGTTACGAGGCAAACATGCACATAATGGGAAAATGAGAGCCCATCTTACAATGGAAATTGATTCAGCCTCAATGCTCAAGAATGAGTGTCCATGACAGACATTATCATCTGAAAATAATCTCCAGCCTTTGAGGGGGGAAAAACCCAACCAAAACTTGTAACATGAGAAGAAGAAAAACCCACAGTAACACATCAGTCTAATTTAGTGAAACATCAGTCTAATTTAGCACTGGCCTATTTCCACAGTATTGTTGTTTCCAAGTCCTTGAAACAGAGGCATGTATAAATGGAGACAGTTGGAAGACTTTGGCCCTTCCCTCCTGTTTGTGTGTGGGCCTCCTATCTGCTAGCTGATTGCAGCTGTAAACAGAGTGATGTGTTGTGTAAGATGAGGAGGCGGATTGTCAGGTGGGCTCTGAGCTTGGCTCACCTCACCTCTGGGGCGCGGATCAATGATGCCCTGGCTTAGGGCCATGAGCAAAACAGGAGCAGCTAGTCTCATTAGTTAAACACAGTGTCAAATTCAGAGACTGGACCCAAACGCAGATGCTGTTCACAGATTTATTTGCAGACAGGGGGAACCATTTGTGGCAGAGCCACAGGCAAAATAAGGCAGTTCAAAACACCGCTCTGGTAATGCGATCAAAAACAGTTCTTCGAAAAACTGAAATCAGGAAAGTCCAATTGGCACTAAATCCGAATTGAGGGTCCAAAAATCCCAACAAGCAAAGGCCGAGAAACAGTTTTGTAGTCAGAGTCAAAAAACAGTCAGATTCAATAGTCCAAAAAAGGTTCAGGAAAATAACCTAACAAATGGGAAAGTCACAAACTCAGAAGTTTGACCAAAGAGCTAGGACGCATCAGTGTCAGAGACCTTCTAATAAGGAGTCACAGCACTCAAAAATCTTCCATAGAAAGGCATGGGGTTCATTTGTAATGCCAACATGGCAGTTGTCTACACATATCCTGCCCTTCCACAGCCAAAAGTCGACATGTGAATACATCGTACCAATCATGTAATGTGTTGTGAATACATTGTACCAATCATGTGTTATGATCTCGCCGCTGGAGTGAGGTTGGTGCTGTGAAGCCTTGCACATGTGCAGTTCTGCCCGAAATAGATGCCTGATAAGTGCCCAAAATGTGTTGCAATATGGCCGCCGAGTGGACGACTTGCCTAAGAGGACTTTGACAGGGTAAGACAATCTGACAATGGGGAACCGGTAGGGCAGGGTATACATAGGGCAGGTAATACAAGCAAATAAGGAACATGTGAGTAGGACAAATGGTGGGAAAGAGAACTAAGGCAGGAAGTAGGGGCATGGCAAAAAGCACATGGTGGGCTGACAAATGAGACATAGTTAGTTACAAAGAAGAACAGATTGTTTCCTTTTTATTTCTTTATACCATCAAAAGCAGAGTCCATGATTCCAATGACTGTTTATAAACACCAGATGTTTTCTAACTGTGAACATATTAAACTAAGAGCCAGAGGATGTGAGGAGAAATTTGCTGATTTTGACAAAAAGTGTGTTTGCGGTCTGTACCTTTAACACAGCAATCTGGGATTGGATTGAAAATGGAGGCCTTTTGCCTAGCAGTTTAAAGCCTGACTGATCTGAGAAGCATCCACCTGAGTCTAATACAACCACACTCTCCTCAGCGCCTCCCATCCCAAAGTAACTCCAAACTAACCCGCATGTATTATTAATTAGGCAATTTTGCCCCTAATATTGACAAGAACTGAGACAATACACAATAGCACACCAAGATAATGGATTGAATGGAGCACTAATTATTGATCAAAGTCTGCTTAGGGGGCTCCCGATGGAATGAGTCCTGTGGCAACTCCATACAGTGACGGCAGAGGAGGGAGTTAGAGAGAGAGAGAGAGAGAAGAGAAAGAGGGAGGCGTCACACAAACACTCAATATTTGATGGTGTGCAGACAGTAATAGAAACCCTTTTGAAGAGCCGACCCTCTCTCGGCTTCCCTCGGCATTCCCTTGTAATGGAGCCTGAGGTATATCCCATATGAAGTCAGGGCCCACAGAGGCTCAGCGTGCCTCGCCACAGAGTCACGAAGAGCTGTCAAGGAGAGGAAGAGAGAAAGAGGGAAGCAAAGAACAAGAAAGAGAGGGATTGTGGGAATGGCAATTAGAGTGAAAGAGAGTGTGTGTGTGTGTGTGTGTGTGTGTGTGTGTGAGTTTTCCTCTACTTTCTGGTGCTTTTTCCCTGTTTCGTAAAAGGGAACAAAGTGTGTCTACGAGATGTAGGGTATAAAAGTGGTAGACATGCAGATATTTTGATCATACTTGTTGTGAAAACACTGTAATGCCATCTATTGAAATATGAGTCTGAATAACCATGATGAAGTGCTGTTCACTTGATATAGAGCCTAGCCTGTCGCTTGTTAGTGTCCTCAGATTCTTGGACTATTTTTCCATTTAAACGTCTTCAAACTGTAACCATAAACTCTAGTGCAATTACGGTTAAGGTTGTATTACTTGCTTCAAACCGAAATCTTCAAACAGAACAAGAGCATGTATTAAAAATGCCAAGTAAGTACTCGTCATTGCAGTGTAGTAACTCCTAACACTAATTATAGTTAAACAAAAGCATATAAAACAGATTTAAAACAAATGAGCGGTATTTATTCTTCACTTTATAATTACAGTTTAATCAAAATGGATTGAATGTTTCCACCAGGAATTTGTTTTAATGAGCTAACTATAATGGTCCCGTTCTTTCATACTGTAACACTGTAAGTTTCTTTGAACACCTTCTATTATGTGGCTTGGCTAATTACCTTGGTTATACCTTTGAATTACAGAAACCCGACGCAATTAAACACGCAGTGATGTGCACATCCTTGTCATGTGCCAGGGTGCTTTCACAATGGCCATGTTTAGCTTCTCGTGTTCCCCCTCTTCAATGTCTCTGTTTAGAAAAACCAACAACCTTAATTGATCTCTCTTGATTATTCTAACTAATGCTCAACAAAAGACAGCCACACATTTGGCAGCAGTCTGCACATCCTCAGTGCATGCAGTGATGTGCACATCCCTGCCAATTTTAGCAGCACATGGTGCTGTTTTTAGCATGCCTCAGAGGGTGGTGGGGGATAGGTGGAGTAGACAGAGCCAGGGCGAAAATAGCCAGAGGTGCATCCAGGGGATGGAGGCCTGTGTGTGTGTGTGTGTGTGTGTGTGTGTGTGTGTGTGTGTGTGTGTGTGTGTGTGTGTGTGTGTTTGTTTTGTTTTGTGTGTTTATATGCACATGGGGGAGCACAGATTGTGTGGTCGGCCCCCCCGGGCCGCGTGGCTGAGCGAGGGACAGTGATCAAATCTCAAACACATGCTGAGAGGATCGAAGCGAATGATGCAAATAAATAGGAGTCTAAGAGGGATACAAGGGGCTGTGGCCACAGTCAGTGAATAGGCTGGTCTGATGTGATAAAAGGTCTGCGTGTGAGTCTGTGTGTGTGTGTGTGTGTGTTTTTTTTTTGTGTGTTTGTGTGTGTGTGAGTTTGTGCTGGCTGGGAATGGGCTTTCCTTCCCAGTTCGCCACCGGGATAGAGGTCCAGGGCTATGTTTGGAGGCCTGCATGCAAACAACATGTCATGTAGAAACTAATCAAGCCAAAGGGCGGCGGAGGCATTGGGGAGTTGTGTTTGCTGATTTACAGATGTACCCCCCGAGAGCTCTTCAGCTCTGATTAACTCCATCTGAAGCGTGAGGGGCTCCGGGGAGTGTGTCTGTTTGTGTCTATGAGTGTGTGTTTGTGCATGTGTGTGTGTGTGTGTGTGTGTGAGGCCTGCAGAAGTAGATTTGTAGAGAGGCAATGCTGGTGTCAAAAACGGGGGAATTTGTGCTGTACGGTTATGTCGTGTCGAGGGCAGGAGCTAATGGTGAGGCCAGCGAGCATAATGGATAAACATTTAAATATCCGCTCTGCCTGTTTTACTCCTTAAAGGGGAAACATGTCCTGCCCTTTCACTGGATATGGTCTGATGTACCTGGAGAGATGGAGGGAGAGGTTTCTTAGCTCCTGGTAATTGTGTTTCTCTGCGCATTTGACATGCATGGATGCACGGATTCAAAGAAAGTCCATTAAAGGGCCGCCATCTGCAACAGTGCATCTGACAGCGAGAGTGTGTCCTGCAATAGAATCCTCTTTGCGGAGTCCCCGACCCCCCTCCCTTTCCCACTTGAACATGGTGGAATCAAAACAAGGCATGTCAAAGGTCAGATTCCCTATAGATTTAAGGTTAATGCACATCTTACAGTTTTCATACAATACACTCTCAATGCTTCGCTCTGGGGACCTCTGCTTCAGAGAGAGCCTGCTCAGGAAATGCTACGTTCCCCTCACTGCAGAATTTATGATGGACACTGTTTCAATAACAAAACCATTAAAAAAGGCTGTGGTTTGTCTCTAATGCTATGTCTCAGCAATGAAAGGGAGGGACTGACATAAAAGCTTAGATACATTGTTTGGAGGATGAACAGAGTCACTGGTAATGGTATGCGAGATGGAATAGTACCTGAGAATCATAACTGTCATGCTGCATATCCAACTCCCAAGCCATTATTCTGCGCTAATGGTGATTTATATTATTACATCACTTCTAAATGTTCTTCAGAGTCCACTTTCAGAGGCCCAAATTGCTTTTCCTCCTCCGTCTGAAGCCTGTGGCTTTTCTCTCTTTCTACCTCTCACTCTCTCTATCCCTCTGCATTTCCTTCTGAAGAGAAACAGAGAGAGAGAGAGAGATAGAGTTTGTCTCCTTGACAGGCATCCTGCCTGAATGGCTTCTACATGTCTGATTGGACCTTTAAGAGCTTCTCTTTATGCCGTTGAACATTCTCCCCTTTGCTGAGTGTCAACTTGACACTCTGAATACGATTTCAAAAGCTTGCACAACCCCAACGCGACAGGGTGGCACAGGAATCAATGTTTGCCTTAAAAATCTCAACTCTGAGACAGGCACAGTGCTTTTCTGTGTGAGCCAGATCAATCACTCAAGAGGGCTTACAAGAATTAGATTATCTCTGTATTTAAGGGTTGTATCAGCAATTGCAGGCCCAAAAAAGGCCCAAAATAAATTATCACATTCATCTAATCTTTTCTGATCCGCTAGCTGCCCGCCCCATAAGCAGGCCGTCAAAAAAACACGTCTCTGTAGGCAGCCTATGCTCTGAGATCTGCATACAAAAACAATTGATACCAACAAGTGTTGCCAACGACTCAAAGGCAAAATAAAGTGTTACCCTGCCATTTCAATTGCAGGGAGGGGGGGAGGGAGTAGCAGCAAGCTCTCTTTTC
Source organism: Alosa alosa (assembly GCF_017589495.1). NCBI lineage: Eukaryota > Metazoa > Chordata > Actinopteri > Clupeiformes > Clupeidae > Alosa > Alosa alosa. The sequence continues at coordinate 10,491,793 of NC_063207.1, read as the reverse complement.
TTTTGATACAACCTTTAAAGCATTTATATCTACATGTGTGTGTTATACACAGGGTCACTGTTGTTTAAATCTGTTTCAATCTAACTAATATTTGTTGTTATATTAGTATGTACATTTACTACCTCACATACCATAGGGTTTCTGTATAGCATTGGACCCCCTGAGTTGTTAACAAATCTTCTTTAAATACTGTAAAGCTACTCTTCTAAACCTGCACAAGCATGCATATGTGACAGCAAATCTGGATATCACTGAATACAATTTATATGTGTGAGGTGTCTGTATCACACACAAGGAGATGATCCTGTCTTTCTTTTCATAGAAACAATTGCAAAACCACTTCACTGCACATCTCTCTCTCTCTCTCTCTATCTGAGATTAGGGATAAGAGATTTGCGATGCGCTCCTGAAATTCGATCCTGGGATGTAGGAATCGTCCTGTAAAGCGTTACCTGGTAGTCTTCGCTCTCTCTCTCTCTCTCTCTCTGTTTTTTAATAAGCTCATCTGTTGAGGTGAATCAGAGCTGTCACTTGTGATTAGTGTTAATTTTGTCACCTATTTTTAATTTAGTCTTAGTCCTAGTCTTGTGACAAAATGTCCTTTTTAGTCTTTGTCATATTTAGTCATTCAAATATCATTTTTTGTTAGTCAAGTTTTGATTTAGGCTAAAAGTCTGATCATTTTAGTCTAGTTTTAGTCAAAAGAAAACTAAAGGTATCTTAGTCTTAGTCAGTTTTAGTCAACACATTTTAGTCTTTTTTTTTTATAACAAATTATTTCTGATTACCATTTTGAGTCAAATAGTGTTTCACACATCTCAATTTTCCAACAATATTATTGTGTCCACAGGGGCTACTGTCTGTTATAATTACTCATTCTGATTTTTTTTTGTCAGTCAAAATGTTTACATGCACAGGTAAGTCGAGCTACAGTTATAGCTCGGCTGGGATTTGACCATAGACAGTAAAAGATTTGATGGGACCACTGTCATATTCGTAGACCAGTGTTTCTCAAAGTGTGGTCCAGGGATCACTGGTGGTCCATAAGCTATCCCAAGTAGTCCTTGAGCAGGCGTGGTAAAATATAATATAGATGAGTTGTTTGCTATATTGAACCAACTTGTATGTAAAAACAGTTCTGCAACACTGTCTATGTAAGATATGCCAGTTTAAATCATACAGTATGAATCCACACAATAAGCAAAGTGCAAAGACAATAAGCAAGGTGGTTCAGTGAGTAGGCCCTATGTGTAGACTAATTATAGGCTACTGTGGTGAAGTAGGTCTAATCTTTTTTTTTTTTTTTTAGCTAGGGTTAGTTAAGTGGTCCTGAAAACTGAAAAAAAAGTTTGAGAAACACTGTCATAGGCCAAAGTATTAATGTTTTTTACTCCATAGCCAGCTAGATGGCGATATCTTAAACACAACACATTCCCCAAACAGACTCTCCATCTTAGCCATAGCTAACTTGCTAGCGAACTTTCCATATTAGCTACTTGCTAGCAAACTTTTGCATCATCAGTCTAACTAGTTAAATAGTTGACATTACATGATGAACATTTTCATTATGGACATTCTGGGGATGTTAATTTGTATGAGAGAAGCTTCAACTTCTGGGTATGTAGCATTGTGGCATAAAGCTTGGTAGTTAGCTTGCTAATAACTCTGGCAGAAATCTCCAGTGTTCTTGTTCCATGTAGTTTTAGTGTTGCAGCCACAGGGTTGCAGCAACACTTAGACTAGCCTACAGGAAAGCTGTTGGCGTATGAACTCATTCGGAATATTTTGAAAAAACATAACAGCTAGATATTCTGTCTTTCTCATTTTGTAGACGAAAATGAAGAGATTTTATCTTAGTTTTTTATTTCATGCAAAACATTTTAGTCTCTGTCTTTTTTCGTCAACAATAATGCATCTTAAGATAGTCTTTAGTCAGTGTTTCAGGACATTACTGCCGTCTCCTGTCATAGATGCCGTCTTAGTCATGAAAAAAAAAAAAAGGTGGATTGTATCTAACATATTTCCTCTCGTCTCGTCTGACCAGAAATTAACACTACTAAGTGATCCAGCAGCTTTGGGTTCAAGGGAGGAGAAGAAATAAAGGAGCGCTGAGAAAGAGAGGCCCTGAGGCAGGAAGATGACTCACTCTGCGTATTAGGGTCCTGGCCTCCTCTTACTCCTTCACACCACCCTCTCCCTCCCTCTCTCCTTCATTATCTCTCTCTCCTTATTTCTCATTCACTCACACTCTCTCACTGTCTCTCATTCACTCTCTCATCTCTTTCTCTCTCGTTCACTCCCTCTTTTCTTTCGGATGATCTATAGAGCTGTTCACTAGAAAGGTGGAATGACTTGTTAAATGTGACCTTGCGTTCCTCATGGTTCACAGCCTGACTGTAGCACATTACACATTGATTGCTGAGCGCTAGAGATATGACAAGCGTTAACATGATAGTGGTTATCTGTATCTGTAGTCAATGCTAAGCATGATATATAGATGTAGCCTGGTACACCAAACTCATTCACAATGTGAATAGAGTCTGATCACTCACGATTGGGATTCCTTTCCAACACTTGCCTTGCGACAGGTGCTAACTTTGAAATCATTGGTCCAGCCTAACCAATCACATTATTCAGGGATTCATAACATTACTTCCTACTTCACCTAAGTTTTACAAACTGTCACTAAACAGCATTGGCAGCCAGTACCATGTATGTGGGCCTACCTTTGCTGTAAATAAATGTACACATTCTTCCGACTGCAATTTTTGATGTTTGCAGGCGTTGCTACTACCGTTTACCAAAGCCACTTTCGATTTCGAAACTATGGCATCATCCCCTCTCGTCGCTGATTGGGCAGGTTATCTGCACAGCGATGAAAATGTTAGTGGTGTTCCAGACCAGTAAGGAAAGGAAAACTAGGTTGGTGTGGCCAAAAAGCTTTTCATGTTGAAATCCCTATTTATGTGCCGACATCTGTTCAATGTTTGCTGTATTGTATAATAATGCTATTTTTGGGTACTTTTACCCTGGGCGGTACTCTGAACAGCAGGGTGGGTCAGTGTGTCCTCTACAGGCAAGCCGGGGCCCACTGGTTAGCACTTGGGACCTGTAACCCAGGAGGGTTGCGGTTCGAACCCGACCAGTAGGCGGCTGAAGTGCCCTTTGAGCAAGGCACCCTAACCCTCACTGCTCCCGAGCTGCTGTTGATGCAGGCAGCTCACTGCGCCCGATTAGTGTGTGTTTCACCACAATGTGTGCTGTGTCGGGATAATTCATGGATTGGGATAAATGCAGAGACCAAATTTCCCTCACAGGATCAAAAGAGTATATCTACTTATACACACGCTGATCCAACAAACCAATCATCCACATGTAACAGGGTGATCCATAGGAAAGGCCAAAGGGCCAATCACAGTAGACTTACTACGCCACCCTGAGGCCTAATGCATCAGGAAATTTTAAGAGATCAAATGAATTCCAGCAAAGCAAAAGATTTATTAATACACAGAGTTTGGGAAGTGGAGATCTGAGGGTGGTAGTTATGGAAGTCCACACAAATATCATGCAAACATCATAAAAGGTTCACCTGTTACACAGCAAAGCTATAAGCAGCACACCAGAAACACCACATGTGCTTAGACTAGACCTTCCTCATAGGGGTGTGACTCTCGAAACCGACGTCTCGAATCAGTGTCGAGGCTTCGAAGCACAAGTGTTTCAAACACTGCTTCGAAACGTGGTTCAAAACAGCCATGTCATGTGACCACTGCTTCAAACATCGCTCAAAAATCCCCATGTCATGTGACCAAAGTTAAGTGAACCTTCGTGCATTTCACCGGTCTCGCAGGCGTGCCCGCTCAATTAACAGTGTAGCTTTCTCCTAAACAAAAACCATGATGGTGTAGTGGTTAGTGAGGGTGTTTTTTTTCACGGTAGCCCAGGCTGCTCAAATGTGGTTCAATCCCTGTTTGATTTGTAAGGTATTGTTTCAGATCGTATCAGTTTTCTTACTTCACCATTAACCACAGTTTCAACTAAACTCTCAGAATGGTCAAAAAAATCAAGAATTTTTATAAGAAGAAAGTGATTTAGAGAACACATAGTGGCAGCAATAAGATTCTCTTTATTGTGACTTCATGTGGTCTCCCATCCAGTAAATGACCACGGGCATGCTGCTTAGCTTTTGACAAAGACTGAACACAGGTAACACAGCGAGCCACGAACTTTAAAGACTACATCTCCAATACGAAGCATGACAGATTTGTTTCACCCTAAACAGCTCTGAGGTGTCGGAATTGTTTCAAAGCTTCAGAACAATTCGGCTCGATTGCTTCGAATGTTTCAGTGTTTCATAAAGCATCGCTTTGCCCATCCCTACTTCCTCAGAGCCACCTCCCTACTAAATAAACATAAAAGTTACACAAACAAAAGGACAAGACAAGCAAAACAAAAACCAAACATAACAAATAACCAAAGCAAAACCAAGACAAGACAAGACAGCAGCACAACCCATGTTACCCCACCAGCATGACTGTGCTGCCTAAAAGAACAAAACACAGAAGATTAAACAATGAAACCACAATATACATGACAGAAAACCAGAAATGTACAGGAAGACAGCATACCTGACAATAGTACAGGCAGGGGCTACACCAGTGGCATCTACATTGCTACTAGCTGCTGTCCCTCTTAAGTAGCGCTCCACTGGTGCCAGATTGCTTAATTGCCTATGCCCCACCCCCCTCATTAACACTGGCAGGTGCTATTAGCAATAGCAGGCAGAGAAGGTCTACCTGCTACACACACACTGACATCCGTTGATTGGCATTGTATAGTTGATTGTTGCACTGCTTGATTGCAATGGAAAGTCTTGAGTCACTCCAGCCTGGGGTTGAAGGATCTGGAGTCAGCCAACACTGACGGAGAAATCATGTTCCACTTTTGCCCATGCTCCACAGGCAGAGGCCCTCCAGAGAGATCACACGAGGACACAGGCTTTACCAGACATCACAGCAGGAGGGGACAGTGTGGCAGGACCTACACTGAACCAGGCCTGACAGACTATTGCTTCAAGCATAAAGGCTCGATGTTCAATGGCCCAGAAAAAAAGGGGGAAGTTCAGTAATTTCAGTGCAGGAATGAAAGCGTGTGCACGTTGACATTTTTGCTTGTCAACTTTTCTTTCCACGTTTCTGCTCTGATATTTTTGTCTTGGTAGCGTAAAGAGATTATGGAATAATTTTAATTTTTTTGATTTAGTGTGTGTGTGTGTGTGTGTGTGTGTGTGTGTGTGTGTGTGTGTGTGTGCGGAGGGGTTGGGTAAACTGGTTCAAACGTTGTGTAAGTTAATGTGCTCAAGCTGCACTGACCCTAGAAATCATGTCTCACCAGATTGCACAAGAAGCCAGGAAGCACAGCATTTAAAGATAATTTGATGAGACATTTTAAAGGAAAAACATAGAAAATGTTATTTCTTTTCCCCTCTAAACTTGGGAGAAAGGGTTAAGGTCAATGAAGGAAAACAATTTTCTAGAGTGGAGGCTATCTGTTTTAATTGGGTTGAAAATGTACAAATTAAATGCATGCCTTTATCATGAGAGGAAGGTTCTAATTTCATTTTATTTATTTATTTTATTACTTATTTTTTTATATGTACTAAATGCAAGACATTTCTGCATTAGGCCTGCTGAACCTTTTAAATGGGGCAATGAAAATTTCTTTCGTCACAAATGTCCACCCAATTTTGATTTAGAGAGCTCGCAGCTATCTCATCCTTTCCTTTTTATTTTTTATTCACTCGGTTCAAATAAGGATTAGTGTTGCCCACATAGCACTATTAATTATTTGGTCTAAATGAATTATTCCTTGGTGACATCCACAGGAATCCCACCCCTGAGCAAACCTGACCTTGTGGGACTTGAGGGTTCTCAGTTAATTTAATCATGCTTTTATAGGCTGGGCATATTTCACAATCCTGTTTTTTTTAATATCCCCACGTTAATATCTGTCACAGTTTCATGGCCTACCCCCCTGCCCCTTTTCTCACACCCACACCAAGCCTTCACCCACCCTCATGCTCACATTCTCAAACCCATCCTGTAGGCTTTGTGTTGTCTGCTCTTAGAAAAGCCTTTTACATAGTCGCCACCATGATTAAAAGGCTCTGAAAAACATATTATGTAACATTGTGTAACACACACATGCACACGCACACACACACACACACAGACAGATGAGATATATAAAAAAGTCTTTATATTCTCAGTCATGCAATGTTGAGTCCAACCACATAGCCCATCAGTCAGTGACTATGTGTACACCATATGTTTCCATGTGTAGCAGAAACGGAACATTCCTGTTTACATGTTTATTAGCATATGCTGAATAAAGCAGCGGCGTGCAGTAGAAGTACCTAGTGTCTGCGTCATGATGTCTCAACGATCTCTGTCCCTGAATTTCATTCAAAATTGGTGAATTTGGCCAAATTAGAGGCGCTATTGTTTTGCATTTTAGCTGTATAATAGGCCGCTTTAAGGGCTTTTCACCGATTCTTCATTTGTCAGTACTGCACGCAAAACCTTTGTCTGAACATACTGTACGAGGCTTTCACCCATCGATAAATTCCATCTTGAAATTGAAACTGTTTTATACATAATTGAGTTCATCTTCACTCTAGAAGTGCAAACTTTTTTCAACACTTTTCTCTATGTTTGCCAAGAGTCAGGTTCATCAAAACAAGCTACCAAAAGTTCTTGCACTAACATGCGCAGATTTTACTTAATATTCTGAAATGAACATTTTCCGACAAATGTGTTTCTGTGCCACAATATTCCTTTTAAAAGAGGAATATGCTAGGGGTGTTTTTCCGGTTTTTAGTATTCTGAATATGACCATATTCGGGTTGTGGCAGCTGGAATAAGGTGCTTACATGGCTCATGCACGATAGGAATATAGTAGTCAGCAGAGGTGGAAAAGTCCAGCTTCAGAAAGTAAAAGTCCTACCACATATCTGTGCCAACCATTCACTTAAACCAGCTGATTAATTATCACAACTCTTTAGCCAGGTAGAGCAGCTAATTGGTGAGATCACCTGTTTTAACTGCACAGGTAGAACCAAAACGTGGTAGGACTTTTACTTTCTGAAGCTGGACTTTTCCACCTCTGTTAGTCAGTGATGCCCTCCCATCTCCTCTAAGGGGAACAGCCACTGGGGACAGTGCCAAAGAGCACAGCACACCCTGTCATGCCTAAGAAAGGAGAAGACCCCTCAATGCCAATTGACCTTAGCCTTTGCATAAATGGCAAAACTTTCTACTCAAGTACAAACACAGCATTTTTGAACCACTAACACTGCGGTGGTCTTTGCAATAGGAAAGATCTTTACCCAGAGATTTGTGTAGTTGTGTTCTAGCTTGTGTTGTCCGGTGCTTTGGGCACTGCAATCCTCCAGGACGACCTATCCACCCCAAGATCAATAGAGAGCCGTGAATGTGAAAGGCCTCTCCTGTTCCTCCCATTGTTGCTTTGGCAATTATGCTGTTTTGGCTAGCCACGCTAAAGCCTTTGCAGGACTAAACAATGATTCAACAGTGGGGGAAGTCTGGGCTTTTGGGGGTGTGGGAGCCCCCAGAGAAGCTTATCTACTACAGAAATGGAAGAGGAGTACTTACATCCCTCTCTCAAATCCCTTCGACACAGGTTTATCTCTTGCCTGAAAACATAATGAGCCTGAGCGCGCTTGACTTGCATTACTGTGCCAGGAGGGCTGGAAGAGGCTGGGGTGGGCTGGGGTGGGTTGTGGGCTTTGTTTTTAAAAAATCCTCTGTTTGAATCGATCAGGAGTTAAACCATAACTGCACATCACACAACCATGTAGTCTGGCCACCTAATTGAGAGGGTGAGACTGATAAATTATGGTGTCTCTTGGAATTAGACAAGAGTGGGGAACAGAGGGAGCAGGGCAGGAAAGAAAGAGAGAGAGAGTAGGAGAGAAGTAGAAGGGAAGTTCAGGTCAGAGCCATGGCTATTGATTTCCCCGACACCTCTGGAAAAACAGTCACACCCATTTTAAAATAGGGTCAAAAACACTGAAAGTAAGATGGTGTTGCGTTTTGTGTCCACTCTCGTGTCTACAGAAGTTGTTTAATCAACAAAAGTTGTTTAATCATTCTGAAAAGTGAGTCAAAAATCCTTACTACAGACGTTTGTCTGCCCGTCCAGGGCTAAGAGGAAACTAACTGCCCTATTCTTAGCTTGATTAAACAACTTTTGTAAACACAGCTCTGAAGTTCTTCCCCTTTTTATTGAGTTAACCACATTATGAAGCACGAGCCAAGGGCATAGGGACTCCGAGATAGAAAGAGACTCTGAAGTAGTCCACCTTCTTTAGACCCAAACCCCAAATTAGGGAATTTGATTCAGATAGAGAGAGCCTCTCAATCAAGTCAACCCTCTCGTACATCCTAAACCCGTTGAAAAAGGGGCCCTCGCACCAGACACATACACTGAAAGATACTTCCTCTTTTGCTCTGTGAGAACAGCAAAGACCAGCACACACACACCTTTGCACACACCAATACACACAGAGTAGCAATCTCTACTGTGTTACAGGAGCCCTGTAGACACCAGAGTGGACACAAAAACGCAACAATGGGAAGGAGAATGAAAAGGAGAGAAAGCAAGAATGAGAGAAAGGAAGAGAGAGAGCAAGAGAGAGAGCGAGAGAGAGAGAGAGATAGAAGTTGCTGTGGCCTCAATAACCTTTATGAGCATGAGTCCACCAGGCCATTCATCTTGTCACTAACCATATTAGCCAGCATTTAGTGCCTCGCCACCACAGGGGTGCGTTGCCACGGTGACCTTGTGTTGTGCCATTTCAGTGGCCAAAGAGACACGTCCGCTGTTGTGATACATTATCAGCAGAAACAAGACCGGAGCAGACCCACCAAACCCTCCAGCGCTAATCCGATCTATCCCACCCCCACGCTAGCTGATTACATTAGGGGACATCACAGCACAGAGAGAGGTGCTGGGAAACTAGGAGATGGATGCCCATGACATCTCAATGTTCCCAGCCCTGTTGCATTGCGATAGTCAAAGTTACTTGAAGACGCTAGGTGGATGGTAATAGCACAGTGGAGGTGCAGGTTTTGTGTCTGTTTTCTTGTGTGTTTATTTACTCTTATTCAGGTCATTCTTGATGTGGAAATTCTATTTTGTTTACGTAAGTGGCCTGTGGAAAATCTATTCTCTTCTGTTGATATATTATGCCAGTCTTTTTGAATGAGGATAAACAACCGAGGGTTGAATTTTGGCTCCTAGAGATTTGAAAATAGTCCACCACGGGGTGTTTTGGAAATGTTTTACATAATAGCAGAAGCAGTTGGTCAGAGTAAGACACGAACATGTCATTTTCTTGAACGGGTGCCTCGAATACAAGTCAGAGAGAGAGAGAGAGAGAGGGAGAGAGAGAGAGAGAGAGAGAGAGAGAGAGAGAGAGAGAGAGAGAGAGAGAGAGACTCCTTGTGGGCTCCTTGGCAGTCTATCTGAAAGCTAAACATTTAGCGGGTGGAAGCGTGAGGAAAGTTTAATTGAATCCGGGCTGGGGTCACGCCGAGGTTTGCAATGCAGATAATTGAGCACCGGCCCCCGGGTGTCTCCGGCTGTCTGGCAGCACCTCTGCTCCTGACAACCCCCTCCACTCCTCTTACCTCTCCGGCAGCAAGAGGAGGAGGACAGAGAGAGAGAGAGAGAGAGGGAAGGAGGGAGGGAGGGAGAGGAAGAGGGAAGGAGAGACAGAGAGTGGGTGGGATGGTGGGGAGGGAGGGAGGGTGAAGGACAAGATGGATAGATTGATGGAGAAACAGAAAGAGGACAATAGCGAGAAGGAGGGAAAGGGAGAGAAGAAAAGTGTCTAGTAGAGAAAGAGAGAGAGAGAGAGAGAGAGAGAGAGAGAGAGAGAGACAGAGAGAGAGAGAGAGACAAGGGAGGGAGGAGAGAAGGAAGTGGGGCAGCTGACAAGCTCCATTTTTCAGCGGTGCGATGTGGTGTGGTGCGGTGCGGTGCGGTGCTGGGCAGCCGGAGGGCCCGGCACTCAGCTACGGAACAGACTGCTCTCCCGCTGTACAGCTTTGTCAGCAGGAAAGAGGCGCGCCTGTCAAGCCCAGGAAGGCTGAAGACTAACCCTCGCTGCCCCTCCTCCTTCTCTGCTCTATCTCTCTTTCCTTCTTTCGTTCACTCGTTCATTCTCTATCTGTTCTTCTCTCTCTCGCTCTCTCTCTCTCTATCTCTCTCCTTCCCTGTCCTTGACCATCTGCTTGGTTCAAATAAAAATTCAAAATTGCTCTATTAGTATGACTAGATACTGTTTAGTGTTCTAGATGCTGTTTAGTGTTAGTGTTAGTGTAAAAGAAAAACATATTCCTGATGATGTTCATACTTTATGTCAGTCTCCTTTGCCAATCAATCAATCAATCAATCAATAGTGATTCATTTTTTTCACCTCCTCTCAATCTATCTCTACTTCCACCATGTAGAGTCCAGTCATTCAAGCCAATGAAAAACTCCTCTCTTCTCTCCTCTCTCCCTCCCTCTCCTGTTTTTTTTCTCTTGCTCTGCCACCTTGTCCCCTTGTGATATGTTCCTCCCTTGAATACTTTGTGTCTGTCTGTGTTTCTCAGTGTGTGCGTCATCGTAACTGCCTTTCTCTGAGTTTGTGTGTTGGTCTGTGTGTCTTTTTTGTGTTGGTTTATACATTCATGTATGTTGATGTGCTCCAATATGCACTATGTGCATGTGTCTATGACTGTGTGTGTGTATGTGTGTGTGTTTACCTCTGTTAGCATATATTGTAGCCTCTCTCACACACCAGAGTTTCTCAGTGGCCTTCTCTTCCCCTTCAGAGCAGAACCACTTAAGACAGCCGTAAATGGCTGCTCTCCTTTTAGTCCTAGCCCACTCAGAAGCTCTGCTTTGTGGTGCAACCCCCGCCCCCCATAATATTTAAATGGTAAGATACACAACTAGTAAAGTATAATAAAACACCTATAACTTTAATGAAGTATTGATATGGTGCAATTTAAGACCTTTTAACATCTTGGCCTTTTATCAAGATAATGCATTTGTCTGTGGACACCTATCAGGTTACTAACGTCTTTGAAAATTGCAATAAATTACATGGAGCTGTTTCTTAATTGTAGGGTTAGGGCTACAGTTCATGCTATATTTTTCCCATCAATTTTCCCTCACACAGAGGGTGTGTTCGAAACGGGTAAAGTTGCTGCCTTTTAAGATATCTAACTGGGGAGCAAGGCAGCGCGGTTCAAACCCAAAAAACAAATTCTGCTACCTTTTAAGATATCTTAGAATTCCCAAATAACGGTCATTTTTGAAGGCAGCATCGATGCACACTTCATGCTGCCTCCTACCCATAATCCCTTGTGGCAACGTCTGAAACAGCTGTGAAAGGTAAACAAACATGGCGGATGACATCGGTAATGGCTGCTGAATCTGTTTAAAATGTCATTTGTGTGACCTTATTTTGCTTAGATTTGCAGATTACAGATTAGAAATAAACAATTTACTATCTGATTATGCCATTGTTGTAAATATTAATAGCGTCTGGTCTGATATATCTGCCGGCCGTAAAACTAATTTATACCGTTAGCCTGCTAGCTTACGTAAAGCTAATTTAGTTTAACGTCAGGCCTTTGCTAACGCCATACCGTGAGTATTAACCAAAGATTCTAGAGTGCTACGCTCATTTTTAAAAGATGCATTTAATCCAAAGTCATGTCTAGTGAGACAGCTCTCTATGTAGGGAGGGAGGCAGTAGGCAGCTGTCTCCCGTTTGGAACACACCCAGAGACTTGTTTTATGGAGTTCTATGGATTTCCCCTGTCCAGTGCCCGAGCTGCGCTGTTGATGTATAAACCAGAGGCCAATGCAGCATCTTTTATATGTTTCTTAAATAGTCCCAAAATAGACTACTTTTTAGACTTGGTGCAGTGCATATGTGAATAAAAAATAGTTTAATCCCAGTGTGTGATGTGCGTAGAGGGACCGGCAGCACCCCTGATCTGTACTACTCCTTGTTTTTCATCTTTTCAATCCCTGACTCTCTCTCTCTCTCTCTCTCTCTCTCTCTCTATTCACCTCTCTGTTTCTCACCCACTCTTTCTTCCTCTCCCTCTCTCTCTCTCTCTCTCTATTCATCTCTCTGTTTCTCACCCTCTCTCTCTCTCTCTCTCTCTCTCTCTTTCTCTCTCTCTCTCTTCACCTCTCTCTGTTTCTCACCCACTCTTTCTCCCTCTGCACACCATGCCCTCTCGCTCCTCCCTGCCCTAACAAGTGATTTTGAAATGAGTGGTGTGTGTGTGTGTGTGTGTGTGTGTGTGTGTGTGTGTGTGTGTGTGTGCTGGGAGAAATGTCAGTGTTTAGAGGGTGAATGGACAATGAAATCCACAACACCTACCCCGATGGCTGTTGGTGAGAAAAAATAAATGAATGAATATGTTAATAATTAACAATTTGACATTTACCACGGGCTGCTGCCATACATGGAAAATGTCCTCCCCCTCCTCCTCCTCCTCCGAAATGATGTCTCACTTAACGGGTCTGACTTTATGAGCTTTTAATTAAGCATTATCTATCACTGTTAATTAAGCGCAAAGCGCAGTATCAGCTTGGCTGTCGCTCTGTGTGCCTGAACGAGGCCTTTGTAAGAGGGGATTTGGGGCCTAATGAGAAGTGGGATAGGCCATTGATCTGAAGCACTGCACTGTACAGGCTTTGTTCTGTTGGTGAGAGGGCCTTCACCGACCTCCACTCCATCCTCAGAGTTACACACACACACACACACACACACACACACACACACACACACACACACACACACACACACACACACACACACACACACACACACACACACACACACACACACACACACACACACACTAACACACGTTGCACTTTGGCGGTCAGTGAATGAGACCAATTAATTGGAGAGGGCCGTGGTGGATTCAATATAAATGTAATCAAAGGGACATAAAAGACCTTAAGCCCTTGAAGTGAGGTGAAGGCAAAGCTGGAAAAAAAAAAACACCAAACAACCTAACTGTTGCATGTCTTCATCTATTGGTGTGAGTCTCGCTGAGGAGTTTGATGCAGTCACCACAGTCAGGTCCTCAGTCAGATCGCAAAAATAGGGCCCTATAGGTTAACTGCTTTTGTGTGTGAGTGTGTGTGAACTGCGGGTGTGTGTAAACTGTGGTTATTATATAGCTCTTCACAATGCTAGTAGAACGCTCCATTGACTTGAATGGGATTTCCCAAAGTTCTACCATTCATTACTTTCCGCTGTCAATGGCAACGGAATTTCATTCAAAAGTGAAAGCAGACGGTTGATCAGCTGTGTTCTAAATAACGTTTGATTCAATTTCAGAGTGTGTTGCAAACTATTTGTTTCTCAGCAAAAGCCACAACGAAACAGTAACACATAAATGTAAAGAGACATATCGTGGAGTTTATTTTTTCGCTTTGGCAAGTAGCCGTATAATAAGC
>NC_063207.1:10320727-10468227 GCF_017589495.1 Alosa alosa | reverse complement strand
CGTGCATGCCGCGACGCATACGCCGCGCATGCATGCATGCACACACAAACTCACATGCATGCAGGCACACACACACACATAGAGATACGCACGCTCACACACACGCACGCAAGCATGTACACAAAAGCATGCACACACACATAAACACACACACATGCACGCACACACATACACACACACACACACAGACTCACACACACACACAGGCAAGCAGGCACATGCACACACACACACACACACATAAACACAGTCATTTACATACACACAAGTTGCAAGAGTAGGGGATGGATGGAGACAAAATGACAAGCGTGATTTATTTTTGCAGAGAGAATGTGACAGAGCGGTCGTCATATTTTGTACCGCTATGCGGTACATCTAGTTTTAATTTAATCAGTATGACGTGCACCAATTTAGTTTCAGAAAACACACACAGCACATATTAGGTCACAAGAGAATAATTTCACATCTAAAACATAAGCAAACATGTGAATATTCATGATTATATCAACTTGGTGTATGTATGTACATGGCCCATTTATTTTTGGTTTGACATCAAAGGGAAAACCTGAACATCAAAGAAAAGTCAGGTTATCTGTTTTAAAATTTAGTATATATTTTGGGCAGAATATAATATCTTTTGGGCAGAATTTCATCACGATCATACTGGACTGCTGAGGTGAACATGCTGGGAACAGTATGATTACTCCTCATTTGTAAAATCTTGCTCATAAATGAACATCAGAAAGATGGAGAGAAAGAGGGAATAATGTTGAAGAATAGAGAGACTTCAGTGTCTAATTATGGCAGTATTCCATAAGAATGCATATATTACCCAAGATTCATCAATTATTCATTTTGAATTTCAATGTTCATGCTTGAGCAGGGAGGAACTGTTGTCAGTTTGTAGTGTGGAGGAGAGCCAGGCAAGGAGGACATCATCATAAACGTGTGCCACGTTTACAATGTACAGCACATATACCTGCCTATACATTCCTCAGTATAAGTATATAAGTATATATACTTTTTTGATTCCGTGAGGGAAATTTGGTCTCTGCATTTAAGCCAATCAGTGAATTAGTGAAACACAAACAGCACACAGTGAACACACAGTGAGGTGAAGCACACACTAATCCCGGCGCAGTGAGCTGCCTGCTACAATGCGGCTTTCGGGAGCAGTTAGGGGTTAGGTGCCTTGCTCAAGGGCACTTCAGCCGCAGCCCACTGGTCGGGGCTCGAACCGGCAACCCTCCGGTTGCAAGCCCAGAGTGCTAACCAGTGGGCCACGGCTGCCCCACAGTTACACAGTAATATAAAGACAAGGTCTAAAGACATTCCTGTTCAACATGCACTTAGTTAAGCGGTTCTTGTGCATTATGGTTTGTATAATATTGTTTTATTTCCATTAGGCTGTTGATTAATTTGACATTATTGTTTATTATTGATATTCTCCTTAAAGGAACCATATGTAAGATTGTGGCCAAAACTGGTACTGCAATCAGTTTCAAATTACTGTAGAGTGGTGTATCCCCTCCCTGACTTCGTGACTAGTAGATACTGTAGGTGGAGGGTGGCGCATCAGGCCAAAACACAACATGACATGACAAAACGAAACATTAACATCAGTTGAGGGCTGCAACTTCACTTTTTAAATGAAAATAGCCTGACTAATGTTGTCAGTGATATACGTATTTGAAATGAACATGATTTCTTAATGTCTAGTGACATATCAGGGCCATTTTATGATTAATTGAAATACATTTCTTACATACGGTTCCTTTAATGTAGTCTTACCATGTTATTGTTTTTATATTATTGATTGAATGGACATTATTGTTTATTATTGCTTTTCCCCCTCATTTTTATTGCTTGTTTTATTAGGCTATTGATTTAATTGACATTGTTGTTTATTATTGCTATTCTCCTTATTAAAGTTTGACCAACATTCTAATCTGTTCCCTGTTAAATTTTAAATATTATATTGTTTTTGTATTTGTATGTCGCTTTGGACAAAGGTGTCTGCCAAATCCCATAACCATAACCATAACCATATAACCTAAAGCCTTCAGCTCCTTAAAATAGGCTTCCCTCTCAAACAAACCTGAAAACAACAAACCAACAAGCTTTCAAAAGGTTTGTGTTTAAGGGTAAACAAGACTGCTGCTTGCTGAATATGCCTTGTGGCAAACATGGCAAAACCAGATCAACGCATAAAAGCGTTTCCATGGAGAATTTTAATCTGGTTAATTCTCTAATTGTTTTTCTCCCTCCTCCCCACTCCTCACTCTTGGAATGTGGGAGACTATTGTTCATCTGGCTGGAGCCAAAACAACATATGAAAGATGATACCCTCCCCTTTCTCTCTCTCAAATGCTCTTATTTCTTCAGAAAATGTTTAATAAAAACCACACACACACACACACACACACACACACACACACACACACACACACACACACACACACACACACACACACACACACACACACACACACACACACACACACACACACACACACACACACACACGCGCATATTTGGAGGGAAGCGTCTCTTATTACCCCTCCAAGAACATAAACCTCTAGAGAAATTTCCTGGAAATACATTTTTTTGGATTGTAATTACACACACTTCCCAAGGACGGATTAGCATATAGGTCAGTGTTAGACCTACATGAATTTTAAGTGCACAGTGTTTTCATTTGATTTTGTTGCTTAGTTAGGCCTCTTGAAGGTGGTCGTTGCACTAATGTAATTCACCTTGTCAGAGAGCTTTTGGCTGGTAGACTCATTACTGCTGAATACCTGAGCATCCAATGCCTGAGTCCCACAGGCCACACAGGAGACATCATCGCTGAAGTCTATAAGTCTTAAAAACTTAAAAAAATAATTTCCAAAGTTGTTAAGATGGATAACACACAGGGTCTGTACGAAATGGAAGGCAGCTGTCTGCTGCCTCGCTGTCTTCAGCTCTATACCAAGTCTCTTGCAGGCATCAAGGTACCGGCTACGAACTTTGTTTCGGACAGCCTAGCAAGATAGCAACACAGAACGCCGTTGTCAGGATACCAGAAAGAAGAATAACGTAAGGTTCAATTGCTCACAACATAATAGAATTTTGGACGTTGAAGGCAGCATGAAGGATACATCTATGCTGCCTTCAAAATTTGGCAAAACGAAGGAATCTTATAAGGCAGCATTATTGATTCGGACATGCCACAATGCCTCGCTCCCTTGTTAGATATCTTAAAAGATATCTTAAAAATTTTTCAGGCCCATACTCTGAGATATTGTCCTTTAACATAGTTTGATTACTAATAAGTCTAATTGCTTGTATGCACAATATCTCATGGTAATTGTAAGCTCCCAACATGGCTTACTTTTGACGTCTTACTAACATAGAAAATAGTCCAACATTTTCTCCCCGCTCTAAAAAAATTGTTGTCAGTAAAATATCAAAACAGAATTCCCTTGGCCAGTGGCTCAGGATGATTTGCCTTGAGCATTCCCTGAGGTTATATGCAATTTCCAGGCTCTGTCTTGAGGCAAAGAGACATCAACAAACACTCATAAATGTTGCATTGATTGAGTTTAGTGATTCAGTTTAAATGGCACGTCTGCAGAAAAAGTCTTGGACAGGACTTCATCACCTATGACAGCATTTCAGCTATTGCTTGCAACTTTTTGTACACAAAAAACCTCACAGGATACATACCTCACAGGATACATACCTTGCAAATGTCTGTGTCTAACCTAATTAGTGTAGAAAAAGAGCATCATTTATCAAAATTAGCATGGGCCAATTAATTGCCATTCAACAGCATGGGATCACATAATCTCATATGGTATAATGGGATCACATAATCTCATATGGTATAACATATAAGTGTATAATATTGAAATGACAATAATGTGAGTCTATAGTCTAATAGTCCATTGTCTGTTAGGGTCCTGTTACAGTCACCTTCCCAACTAATTTACCCACTAGGTCTCAAGGAGAGGGAGGGGAGCAACTAGAAGTGTTTATGTGTGTGTGTGTGTGTGCATGTGCCTGCTTGTGTGTGTGTGTGTGTGTGTGTGTGTGTGTGTGTGTGTGTGTGTGTGTGTGTGTGTGTGTGTGTGTGTGCATGCGTGCGTGTGTGTGTTTGTCAAACCCAAACAATGCAAAACAAATCTCACCAAACCGAAACATAGCTGGAACCATGATGGACCCCTCATGGAGGCTTACAGTACCTTCACTCACTAAAGACAGAAAGAGTCTTTAGAGAACACAGGCAACATGGACTAAACCAGTGGTCCCTAAACTTTTACTTCCGAGGGCCAGCTCAAAATGCCTGACTCTAAGAGAGGGCCAGAGACTCGGAGTATATCAGTAACCATAAATAGCTTAGTGCTGTGAACAGTCTACCTTAGTTGAATATTCCATTACATTTAATCATAGGCTACTGTAATTTAATACCATTGCTAGCTGTGTTTATATTGCCATCATGCCATATCAGTGTAAAATGTAGCTCAAATGAAATATTCAAAATGTGCAAACTCTGAACTCGGTGTCTTTGCATACACAGCTCAAATTGTGAACAAGCAATATCCTACAAATAATTTAAAGTTCTCAAACTATGAGAGTTTTATGAAGTGCTGGCAAAAAAAAACTGAAACGACCACTTACACTTACCTGATGAGAACTGTGAATTGTGAATTTGTATGAACATTTGAACGAGTGGATAAAAAATAGAAATAATTATCCCAGAAAGTCCCAGAAATATGACTTAAATAGAAGTTAGTTAGTTATTAGCAATTAACTGATAAACTTTTAGAATACCCTGAGCACTGCAAGTAGGCCTACATTTCATTCCGTTTTCGATGGCAAGCGCGAAACAGCGCCAAAACAACCACCAGTGGACAAAAAGAGTATTACATGTGTACTGTTAAGACTCGCTATGGACCCTTTCAAGAGAGTTCCATTATCAGCATCATAGTTGGCCCCACAAGACTTCCTTTTTAACATTCCATATGTGGTGAGGTGGCGGGCCGTATCCGCCCCGCGAGCCGTAGTTTGGGGACCACTGGACTAAACTAACATAATGCCTGAATTAAACCTGAAGGAGGAACACTGCACACTGAACATGCCTCATCCTGCCAAGACACCTATGATGACAACCCCAGTCTAACAAAGGTCAGAATACAAAGGTGGTATGTTGGGAAAAATGTGTCTTTTTCTCTGAGCATGTGCCGGTGGACGATAAAGTCAGTACCTGTCCATGGAGAACACGCTATTTGTGGAGAAGCAAACATTTCACTCCAGCCAATGTCGGAAATGAAGACGGAAGTGAAGGAAGAATGATTTCTCAAGGCAAAGCCTCGGGCAGATTGCATGCTTGGCCAATGAGCTATCATTACCGCTCCAGCAGGGTTGGGGGGGGCTTCTCCATCCACAAGGGCAGCAATGAGCAATGTTTGTTTTCAGAGAGGGGAAGGAAAACAGGCATAGCTATTCCTGGACACAGATGGATGGTTGTGAGGCCAGAGGTCACGAAAGAGTCAAGAAGGCCTCAGTGCAGTTCTATGTGTACCATTAGGAGAGCCTTTGGGGTGAGTGATAATGGCAGTTGGAGAAGGATGCAGAAACCTCTGGAGGATTCTGGAGGATTTCAGGTGATTTGTCCAAAGGAATATCAACCATGAAGGACATGATACCCCTGGAGGCTATCAAGTGTTTTGGTAAACATACTTTCTGTTCCACTTCTGGGAGTCATGAACCCCTTCCTTACTTTTGTGATGGACTAGTAAGAAAACACCTCTTGCTGTGTTCATTTTGGCCAGTGCCATCAGTGAGAATATGGTTGTCAAGGAACCTTGTGAAAGGCATTCTATGCCCAGAAGGACAGTATTTGGGGCCACTGAGGAAGGGGTCAAAGATAGCAACTAACCCCCCACAAGCTCTTTGGGAACCCTTCTAGATGCTATTTCAGTGGAGCACAGTAGCAAAGTGTCAGTGTAAAGATGGTAACAACGTGCAAATATTGGAGCAACTGCTCTTGAAGTTGCAGTCCCTCTGTTCCATCTCATACACACACCTGAAACATCTGTAACACCAATGGCAAGAGAATATTGCCACAATAAAGCCAATTACTCACTGCCTCTCAACAAAAACATTCTCCAGCACATAATTGTGTACTTCCTGGATCTATCTATGGTATATTGGCAGGTTTACCTTGAACCAGGTTGAGGGCTTACGTCCACATTTACCATTGGCCAGACACCTGTATTCATTTGGGGATAATGCCATTTGGAATTTGGAACGCTCCCTTCTGCAGCATTTGGACCACACAGCTCCAACTGAACGCAATAACTCCAATTTCCCCAGTCAAATACAAGATCAGGACAAGTTATAGTGTTGCTCTGATCGACTTGTCAATTCACCCTTTTACTTTCACTCTTTAATCCTTAAAGGGAATGTTGAGAAATGAACGTTCTAAAGAATATCTGGGTTCATTGAATTCAACATAGAATTTTAGAACCTTCAATTGTTGCGGAACTTAGAACGTTCAAAAACCTACACCTTTAAGGGTTAATCAATTAAAAAAAATGTTTACCTGTTGCAGTAAAGCATTTACACTTTTAAAAGCATTCTGGGGAAGCTTTATGGGTATACTGCTCATTGTTATTCTTCATTGTTTGTCATGTTGCATGATATTCGTTGGAATATTACACACACACACACACACACACACACACACACACACACACACAGACAGACAGACAAAATGTGCATATCAGTCAAATCAGTAATTCTTTTTGCTACCCATAATTAATTCTCACTAAAAATGACAGATTCTGGGTATTTCCTTTGCCATAGATGTCCTTTGTGTTGTACTTCAAAGCTTGTTTTGACATTTTGTCAAATAATTTGTAAATACTACCTTTGGGTTTGGATGGACTGTGAAAGAAAATTCATGGCAAATATCTTAACACAGCTCTTCAAATCTCCTCAACAAACAGCAGAGAGCAAAAATGTACTTTTAAATGTCTAAAAGTACTTAGGGTTTTGACATCAGAAAACATAAAATTGTGAAACACAGAATATGAAATGATCCACTGCTAGATATCATGTTAGAAACACAACCGTATGGGTTTAACCTTTGGTCACAAAGCCAAGCAATAATGAATTCTGAGAATAATAGGTATTGATTCTCTTCGCTTGTGGAGAGAAGGCAGTACCATTCATCCTACATAAAGATAAATTAGTGTGTTTTCTCTGGCTTCGGCTTGCATGATTTCAGTGGACACATCAAGAGAGCCAAACCCAAGGGAAAAATTCACTGCAAACCATCCAACAGTTCATTCTTAGAAGCACCCAGAGCACCCATACAGTATATAAAACTACCACAGGATTTATACTACAAACGCTTTTGCACATACAATCTTTTATCTGACATTAAGATGACTTAGGAGCAACAATATACAAACAGAGGTTAAGCAGGCAACTATCTTTATAGTGCCTATCATGACCTTCAGCAACACATCAAAACAATAACTACAACACAACTGACACATTTGGATTCCTCTGATTCTTTTAAGGCAAAGGGAAATCGAAGCTGTGTCTGCAGTCTTTAAACATGTGCTAATTTCTTCACCACTTTAAGGTTCTTTTTTGATGTTTAAGTTCAGGCTGTACTTAAGCCTTTATGTATTCACTAGTCTTTCTTTCATGTGACATACTGTGGCAGACTTTAAGAGAGCCATAAAAGTAGAACACATAAAAAGGATCCATAAATAAAAGAGGTACAGTACACTTCTGACAAGGTTACCACTACATCCATCTTTACCAATGGATCTGTTTTGGCATGAATATGTTGATCGGTCACAGTGTATGGCCTGGTCGATTTGTTTGATTTACAAAAGGGTGTTTTGAGTGAACAAAAAGGGATAGTTTGATGACAGTGAGTACAAATTGGTTGTATATTTGAAAAAAAAAATGTGTGAGTGTGAACCCACCTATCAGTCTACCATCTGTGTTGAGCCAAAGTTTGCCATCATTGCCTACCCAGGGACATGCTGATTCATCACTTCCAAACACTGGGTATTATTTAGCCAATTAAAGGCACACTATGCAGGTTTTTTAGCTTAATATGCAGGTTTTTTAAGCTTAATTTACCTTCATTTAACAGCTTCAGAGTCATTGGAATGGTTATATGACTTCGGGTTGAATGGTGGCCGTCTTGCTTCCCCCTAGCGCCTGTGAGCGGAAAAAACACCCTTGCAACTGTGGGCCGGCAGGCGATGGCCTCGTGTCAGGAAGTATAACGAGTGTAACAAATTGCTTTACTGCATATAAATACACATACACGCCAGGCACCGGCTAGAAAAAGGTAGCGATGGAGTTTCTCAGACATTCGTCATGACAGAGCCAGCGAAAAAGAAGCAAAAACCGAGAAAGCAGTAAGAAAATTGCCAATACTGCATAGTTTACCTTTAAGAGACTTTATTTTTTATTATTGGATAATCTAATTATTATGACCGCCGCACAGCGAAGCGGCGGTCATATAGGTTTAGTCAAATTTTATTATTTTTTTTTTTTTCGCATGTCCAAATTTCCGTCAAGGATTCCCGGGACACTGTAAGCCCGGGGTACACGAAACTTGGTGGGCATGTAACCCCACATGGATAGCATGGAACCTCCTTTTTTCGTTTTGATCTGTAGCCCCCCCCTGGACTGGACCCCCCGAAAGGAGGGTAGGGCAGACACAGTTTTCTGTGAATATCTTGAGAACCGTAGGGTTTAGGAGGACCATTTTTTTTGTATGTTGATCTCAAAGGGCCATGTCAACCCATTCCATAACCACTCATTTCATGTATAGCGCCACCTAGTTAAACACAAAAAAGTAAAAATGAGGTGTTGTAATCGCAGGTATCTGTGACCTAACATAGTCAAAACTGCACGAAATTGAAAGTGTAGGATCATTATGACACCCTCCGAATGCATGCCAAGTTTCGTGGACTTTCGTTCATGGGGGGCCTTACAATAAAATAATTTATGTGTACATTTAGTGACCGTTACACCAACAAGGATTCCCGACACTGAAAGACCGGGGTACAATGAAACTTGGTGGGCATGTAACCCCACATGGATAGCATGGAACCATCGCTTTTCGTTTTGATCTGTAGCCCCCCCGTTGGACTGGACCCCGCGAAAGGAGGGTAGGGCAGACACAGTTTTCTGTGAAAATCTTGAGAACCGTAGGGCCTAGGATGACCAATTTTTTGCGTATGTTTGTCTCCAGGGGTCATGTAAACCCATTCCATATGCACACATGTGCATAAACAGATACACACGCACGCACATACATTCACAGTAATCCTACGTATGACACATACTCACACAGTAGACATATATACAGTACGCATGCATGCACAAGCACACACACAGGCACATAAACAGGCAAACACACAAGCACATGCACATGCACACACACACCCACCCACACACCCACACACACATAAACATAAACATGTACACGCACACATGCACACAATTCAAGAATTTCTCAGAACAGGCAAGATGGGGGTGGGGTTGTATAAAATGTATATTACATGTGAAATCTATGAACTAATCATGTTTTGGTACTTGTTGTCTAGCAGATTTTTTTTGTGGAAAACATGTGCTGGACTGGGCGGCGGTCATATTTTGCACCGCTCTGCGGTACATCTAGTTTGTTATTTTGTCAAGTGAATTGAGGCCATGCTGCATGGTGACTTTGCATTCTAAATACATCTTTTGATTTATTTATTGATTGATTTGTAGAATTCCAGCCTGTACCTTAAACCACAGTTTGAGCACTTCAGAATATAACTGTTGGGTCTAGATTCATTACGATGATTCTAAGGGCCAAGCACTGACAGGGCCCCCAGAATTATTGTCTGTCATAGGGCCCAAATTTTATAGCAGCTCCCCTGACTACCACTTACTCAAACCTCTGCATGTGTGTTATCATGCCATCTTAACGCCACTGCATGATGGGTAATCTAAAAGATATGCTGCAAGGCCAAGATTTGGGCCGAAGCTGCAAATGGCTGCCACATGGCTACCCCCATTTCAATCAAAGGACTTTCCTACTACTACACAGGATGCCAGGCCCAAATAATTGTCACACAGTGAAAACCCAACTGGTCTGATTGCCACTTCTGAAATATCTGTAAAATGTATGTTATAAATATAACACATTCATGTTTGGTCTTGAATTAGTACTTGTAATGTGGGCAACAGTCTGATAATAATTTCATTACAATCTAATAGTCTGTGCATAGCTGTAGACTAAGAGATACACTGTAGTCTGCTTGTAAACCTGACACCTGTGTTGTCCCACCAAATGACCAATGAACAGCAGGCAAGTTGGGAGAGTTGTGGATATTCAAAGGTGTTGCTGGATAAAACAGTATGACTCTTGGAGATAAGGTCTCTTCCTTTAGCTTCTGCTCTTATTACTCTGCTATATACCCTTTCAAGAGAGTTCCATTATCAGCATCATAGTTGGCCCCACAAGACTTCCTTTTTAACATTCCATATGTTATCTTAATGCAGAGGAAGTAGATTGGGGCCCAAATAGAACGTTAAAGCATTGTTTTTGTTTTTATTGTTGAAAGGGTCTATTGGCGAGAGGTCAGACTGGCCTCTCAGCCTCTCTCTCTCCCTTTCTCTCCTTCCCTCTCTCTCTCTGTGGTTTGTTATTTTTCTTATTTGATACATTTTTTTATCTGGTGTATTTTCTAATTTGTTTACAGTTAAGCTTACTTTGTTGTTTTGTTCTTTTGTTGTTAACCTACCTGAGTTGTACTCAATTGAAGTGATATTGGTTACACTTACCTTTAAGGCTTATTGCCTAATAAATTGTTAATTTACCCACCAATTACATATCTCTAAGTCCTTGAATGCCATGCCGTGCTTTATCCAATAGATGATAAACTAGTTACTTGGTAATTTATTAGAGATACAAGATATTAATTATACAGTATGGAGTCAGATTAAATTGTGGTTTTCTCGTAATAACATTACCATCTAACTCCTCAGCCTATCTGTCTATTGGTCATACACGCATGCAAAGGTGAGCGGCCAATGCAACTCTTCCTCCGTGAGGAGCCCTTTGTTTGTGCCAATTTTTCCCTTACAATGCTATTGACCAAAGACGCCTTTTGATGCTTGACACCTTTGTTGAGGCTACAGTGAAAGTTGACAGGTTTTAGGATTTAGCAGACGCTTTTATCCAAAGCGGCACGTTCAGGTATCACACTCAGGTATCACACTCGGCTTGGCCGCTAGCCAGGTGTTGACATTACCGCTGCATCACCACACAATGAATGTTGTTGGATGCTGGAATCTGGACAAGGTGGGATGAAATAATATAGATAAGAAAAATGATGCTTGATTAATGAAAATAAAACCGTATGCCTGAGTGTCCTGGGGTTTGTACCTTGTTCCTCCCAGGGCTCTAGGTGGCATGCCGAGCGAGTCTGGCCCTCTCTGACCTGGGTGAAAGCTGCAGAGTAATCTGACATTGATGCATTCACCCAGGAGGTATAATTACCCCTGACTGATCCTGCTTTGTTTTTTTGGCTTGTATCTGTAATTGAAAGCAATTCAAGCAGTCGGCAGCCATTATGATGCCCAGACATGAGCCTCTGTCAGATGATTGCTTGGTGTTTTCTGCGCATCCACCCTCTCCACCACCTCCACCTTCGCCCCATCACCCATCATGCACCTCTCCTTTCCACCCCACTTGGTTGAGTGTTTTTGTTTCTAGCTTGAAAGGAAGCTCATCTGCTTGACAATGCGCTACAGCACTTATCAGAAGTCGGTGGTGTTTTACAGACGTAGATCCGGCCACAGCGTGTAATGAAAATGTGTTCGCTAATCTCTGACTGTCAGGGGAGACGATGGAAGGCTGTTTCCTGCTGCTGCGAGAAAAGGCCTCGTCTCCGGTGAGAGGAGGAAAAGGAGAGAGAGAGAGAGAGAGAGAGAGAGAGGGAGAGAGAGAGAGAGAGAGGGAGGGAGAGAGAGGGAGGGAGGGAGGAGGGAGGGAGAGAGAGGGAGGGAGAGAGAGAGGGAGGGAGAGAGAGAGGGAGAGAGAGAGAGAGAGGGAAAGAGAGATAGAGGGAGGG
Organism: Alosa alosa; assembly: GCF_017589495.1. NCBI lineage: Eukaryota > Metazoa > Chordata > Actinopteri > Clupeiformes > Clupeidae > Alosa > Alosa alosa. The sequence goes on along the minus strand of NC_063207.1, from coordinate 10,456,075 downwards.
AGAGGGAAAGAGGGAGAGGGGGAGAGAGTGTGTGAGTAAAAGAGAAATAGAAAGGGAGCAGGACTGTTTATTCCACTGTGGCACTGAGAGTATGCTGACTCTAAAGCAAGTGATGGCTGATAATATTCCATGTGGGAGAGCAGCAGCTCAGTATTTCTTCAGCTTTCATTCTCTCTCTCTCTCTCGCTCTCTGTGTTTCTGAGTGGAATGCACACATACTCATGTCAGACAAAAACAAATCTATTTTAGTAGTCTCTCCATCTGCTTTGACACAGTGTTTACAAGTGCAATGCATTGCAGGCACAGGTGCTTGTGGAAATCAAATGTATCTGCGTATAGACCTAATGAGTTGGATACTTGTATTCAAGCACCTTTCTTGCCAACAATAATGAGAAGAAAATGCTATTCCAATCTAACCCTCAACATCTTAGAGTAGGAGCAGGACAAAACCTCCGTTGTATTCTGATTATACAAATGCAAAGTCTGTGGTACAAAACAATAAAGACTATAAAACTACTATAACTCTGGTATCTGTCTTAGAGTCGAAGTGTATAAAATTAAAGGCTTTAACAAAACATTTCCAAACTAGGTCACCATCTCCAAAATGTTTTCTGTAAATATGTACTTTGGGCACCAAACCTGTGATTGCACAACAATGTGACCAACAAATCCTCCTTCACAAACAATGGTCCATTAGGACACATTCAGTCTTTATATTGACACTTACCCCAAGTAGGGGACAGAATGTATTATAATCAGGTCTGTGTCTGCATGTGTGTGTGTGTGTGTGTGTGTGTGTGTGTGTGTTTTGTGTGTGTGTCTGCTCACATTTTTAAAATGACTGCTCTGATTTTCTTTGAAGCTTTCCACACACAGGGTAGAGAGGATCACTATTTCTCGGTCCTCCTACATGATTATCCAAATCAGGGTGCAGGAATCTTCTTCCACATTCTTTACTGACCAAACAAGGACAACGGTTTGCACCACATTCTTTACTGACCAAAATATAAGGGCAATGGTTTGCACTTGCCTACTCTTGTGCAGTTCCACTCTGTAACTGCACTCCCAGAGCCTGAGCTGCAAGAATGTAAAAGCAGCTCTTCTTTTGTAGCCACTGTGAACCTCAGCTTGTTATTTGTCATTTGACAGCGTGCAGTCCTCTCTGGACCCTGTACTGTACTGTAAGCTCGGTCCCAGCGAGATGAATTAACATAGGGCTTGAGAGGGGAGCTGGTGCTTGCGATGAATGAGAGGCTGCGAGACATGTGGGGCCCCTGTGCTGTGCTGCCCTCTCCAAAGGTCCTACAGCAAACGTAAAAAGCCCAGCTGGCCCAACAGGCCAAAGGGCTAAGATGTTGACCTGTTTCAATAAAACATGATGAGGGCTGTAGGATTGGGATTGTGTGTGTGTGTGTGTGTGTGTGTGTGTGTGTGGGTGTGTTCATGTGTTTGTGTGTGTGTGTGTGTGCATGTGGTGTGTTCATGTGTTTGTGTGTGTGCGCATGTGTGTGTGCCTTGCATTGAATGCAATGGTAGATGAGTGTAATGCAACCCATAGCACATTAGTGTGCCCCTGTAGAAAAACAGTGGCCCTGGCCACATCTGGGTGACTCATACTGCAGTCTATTTATATCCTCTTGAAAATCTCACCTCTGTTTTGTTTTTAAAAGCTGTGAATGTTCTAAGGGTCTATTGAATCATCCTGTAAGGATACTGCGATTGTTGTTACCCCACCAATTACTTTTCACCACCAATTATCACATTCTATATACTGACTTCACAATGCTGTGTCCATGAATGTGGTGATCACGCTGGGAGTAAGTCATATTTCTATTTGTTTGCCTACTTATTCGGTTAATCTCTCTTCAAACCACTGCACCACTGTGTGCCATTGCTGTCTTTTCATTTCACCTGAGTAAGGATGGCTTTCCTTATTCAGTGTGACAGGGCAGTCTTATTTCAGCTCAATCCACAGCTCCTCCTGATCCAGTGCCCAGTCGGATGACACCTGCGAGCGTAGATAAAATGCCTCAGTTAGCTGCCCATAATGAGGCGATGACACTGGGCAATTAGTAGTGCTTTCGCTGCAGATGTGCTAATTAATTGAGCAGTTTGTCAATAGATCCAGCATGCCATTCCCCTGGTGTTTTTGCTCACTGCGCACACACACACCATGGTTCAGTGGAATACGCAGAGGGTCCTGGCTGCTCAGGCAATCAGCAGGAGCACAGAGTGCCATTGGGCTTGTGTAAAAGGCTCTGCATGCATGCAGGTCTGTTGACATGGGCCAGCCTTGTCTCTCCAGAAAAGATCAACTATCTTTTTATTGTTAGTATTCCAAAAATATTGGGCAGAAACATAAGCATACTTGAGAATATTGGGAAAACAGCTGTTAAACTGCTGATCAGACATCAGTCTGTCTCTGTGGGGTCTAACACAGTATCTTCTGGTCACTAAATCCAACATTTGACATGGTAACATGGAACTGAAAAAGCAATAGCAGTACTACGGTAATGGTCTAGTGAATGAGAGAGCTGGAATGATCCGCAGAGTTGGTCACACCAACAAATAATCCTGTTAAGAGTGAAAACTCACTTGACCAGCCTCACACCTGTTCTGCTATATTGCAGCCCATGTCCATTTCACAGGAAATAAAAGAGAAGAAATCTGCCTGCAGGGTGTCAAAAGGGCTTAAGTTGTCACTCGCAATCCTGCCCAACATGGTTCCGTGGTGGCAGGTATACTGTAATTGTCTGGAGGAAACCAAAGGAGCTTGGCGAGCCGTTCACTTCACCGGCAGTTGCTGCGGTCTATGAGTTCTGGGGAGAAACCACACTCTTGCTCTGAATCCATCGAAAGCTGTGATAAACATGCATCTGCACGCTTTCTGTCACTGATTACTCGCAAACCATACAACTCTCATTTGTTGCAGTGCATTATATTTAGAGAGCATGCTGTAATTCATCCTCACTGACACATATGGCCTCCCCCTTTTCTATGGGAAAAAGGGAACGCTAACTAGGGGCTCTCTCTCTCTCTCTCTCACACACACACACAGACTATCTCTCTCTCTCTCACACACACACACAGGCTATCTCTATCTCTCTCTCTCTCTCTCTCTCACACACACACAGACTATCTCTCTCTCTCTCACACACACACAGGCTATCTCTCTATCTCTCTCTCTCTCTCTCTCCACAGCTGTCATTGAGGTAATTCTCTCGAGCATTCGTGATCACATCACATTGGCCTCCTCACCGAGAAGCACTGGGTAGTCAATGTTCCTAAGCTTCTGCATCTCTTAGTGACCTTGTGCATTATGCATGATGATGGAGCTGGAGTTAGCCCAGTACACTCCACTTCACATGACAGGTCTGATTGCAGACGTACGACACCTATACCACTGACATTTCAATACAGCAATATCTAATAGCAATATATAGCAATAGTAATATAACAGTGGGATCCAACAGTAGGGTCTGTTCCATGTTAATCAAGTCCTCCTGTTTTCCTTACATCTCATCTAAAGTTGAGAAAGTCTATTGATGTTGTTGAGTTGAACTGGCAATGCATTATTTACAAATCACTTTTAGAATTAAAGTTCACGGAGGTATAAGTGTAACTGTAATAAATCTTCATGTGTGTGTATGCTTACTATGGATGCTGTGTGAATAGTGGCTATTAAATAGCTATTAATAGCTATTAAAGACAGTGGTTCAATAAGATTCAGAGCATATAAAAAAAAACATTTCAAGGGCAAATATGTGTGTGTGTGTGTGTGTGTGTGTGTGTGTGTGTGTGTGTGTGTGTGTGTGCATGCGTGTGTGTGTGTGTGTGTGGCACAGTGTTGATATTACTATTCTGTTTTCAGGAGGATTCACAGCATTTTCTCTGAGAACCTGGTGCTGAAGAAAACACTGTAGGCCTATTTAATGCTTGATGGCTGTACAGCTTTAGGATAATGATTACAGTATATTAGGTTTATTACAGAAAATACATTATATATAGTATGAACTTCAGCATGCTGTATTGCAAGTTGGTTCTACTGTATACTAGTTTAAAGAAGTCAAGTTCAGTTTATTACAAATTGCTTATCCAGATCAGATGCATGTTACAGTATGTGCTGCATGTTGCCCAAAACAGATCTTTCTGAGAAGTGATGGACATTGTTTTGTTTCTTGTGAATGAACACACCAAAATATGTGTTTAGTTCAGGCACATATATAATGCCATATCCCCTGTCTCTCTCTTGTCTCTCTCCCGTTTGTTCAGAGGAGACCCCATGAGCATCATAGACATATATCTTACCTCACCAGGGTAAGCACATGAGTCTGCCCTCAGAGCTTTCATGGCTGTAGCCTCCCTGTAAGGTATGTGTCTCTCCTCTTCCATGCCCCCAGATACAGTGTAGAGAGACGACGTCTTCATACATGAGTGGCCACATTCACAGACACACACACACACACACACACACACACACACACACAGGGTCCAGTTCATCTCCACCAAACCAGTCTGTTCAGGGCCACGCTTCCGTCCGCCCGACAGGACGCGAGTCTTGGTCTCAGGGAGCAGCTGCGAGGCGGCTGGCGCTCCCTTCATGCACGGGCTCCCCATCCGTCACACGCCTGCACACGCCAGCCCATCTTTATCTGTCGGAGCACATTATCCAGCCATTTGTCACCCTCTTTATGGGGCCGCGTGTACCGAGCGATGACCCCTGAAGACAGGTGCAGTGCAGGATAGACCTGCACACATTCAGCTCCTTTACACAAACACAAATAGCTCCTCTGTCATGCCAGCGATGTTGGGAACAGGTGAACTGTTGAGCAGGTTTGATGTATGCACGATGCATACTCATTTGTGATATATTATGCTTTATTTTTGTATTTAACATATTTAAATATTTAAATAGCATTCTTATAATTTTTCGTCAAATGGCGTCAAATATTTCCTCTCTCTTGTCACTGATGTGTTGGGCTGTTGATCAAATGTGACATATGTTGTATATGGGTTGGAGACTTTTTCTACAATAGTCTACAAGCGTTTGTATTTCAATATCACTTTCAAAAATGTATAACTGGTTGGCTTGCAAGAAGAAGTTTGCAATACCCTAACAATACTTCTTTTGTGTGCTCACTGTTGTAAAACTTTTCACCGTGCATTAGAATAATAGCATCATTTCTAACACTGTATACTGTATATCTGATGTTTATTGTTTAATCATTCAGCTTGGATAAAGATACCAACTTTTGTAATGAAGTGTGACAGTTTCTGAGTAAATCCAAACACTGGATTGGTCATGTACTTCTTCTCAATTAAAATGTTCTTTCACATTTTCTTTCTTTAAAGTTTTCCGCTTGCTGTCACGACACTCTTGAATGAGCATCAGAATACTGGCATATGAATCCCTTCACTGGGCTGAGGGTGGGCTCCTGATTTTGGCTGCACCCATGTCAGATTGATGAAGTGGGTGCTTGACGGGCACTTTTTCCACTGTGTAATTAAGAACATTTTGAGCGACGGAGGCGTCTGACATGCATGCTGCTGGACCTCCACTCTTTCAGGAGTGTGTGTGTGTGTATGTGTGTGTGTGTATGTGTGTGTGTGTGTGTGTGTCGGGGAGGGAGGGGGGACTTTGCACGGACTTAGCACAGACTCTGATGGCATTTATCTTGACAGAGTAAATGCCAGGTACGCCCACCCATCCGTCCGCCTGAACGAGAGTGAGAGAGAGAGAGAGAAAGAGAAAGAGAGAGAAAATGAGCGGGAACTTGCTGGTACATATTCTCTCATCTCGGCCCTGTGGCACGAGCTGCTCATGTCCCCAAGGAAGTCGAGTGCCACCAACTGTGACTTTGTGGAAATCCATTGCATTATTTTCCCTCAGATGCACAAGTAAAATGCACTGCAACTCAAGGGGCCCACACACACACACACACACACACACACACACACACACACACACACACACACACAAAACACACCTCTGTCTGATTTTGAATAAAAAGAACTGTGCCCTCTTGTCAGAATTAGCAAGTAGAAGGAGAACGTATTGAAGACCATCAGACTGAGTAAATAAAGACAGCAGGTTATTACTTCTCCTGCTTCATCCCTCTCTGTTTCCATCACACATGAGAGATGTATTCTTTTTCAGCAGTTTCAGCTAGGGATAGAGACAAGGGGTGGCCGAGAGTGACAGTGCAGAAGTGTGGCCACTCCTATGTTTCACTACCCTACCCTACCACTACTCCTGATCTACCCCAGTCATAAAAATGCCCCTCTCGACTTATCCTCTCCCTCGTGACCACCCACCCCCACACAATACCACCACACACATGGGCTCTCTGATCTGAGAGGACTTTATGTCTTTCTAGTCCGATAGCTCAGCACAACTGAGTCATTTTGGAGGCAAATCAATATGTTCAAGGCCTCAAGGCCTCAAACAGCCAGTGATCAGAGCACGCAACGACTAGGATGCCAAGCAAGGAGCAGAATAACAACACTGAGGAAACAAAGATAAAAAAGGGAGCGAGAACAAAGACAAAAGACAGCCGTAGAACCGATGAGGAGATCAGCCTTCCACCCCCACCCCCTTCCAAGCCCCACCCCCTTCCAAGCCCCACCCCCTTCCACCCCCCCCTTCCAAGCCCCACCCCCTTCCACCCCCACCCCCTTCCAAGCCCCACCTAAGGTGACCTCTCGAGCTCTAATCCTTTCCAGTCGTGTGCATGGTTCACCGGGCAGTCACGGGGGGTGGCAGCCGTAGCGTGCTCTGAAAGCCTGGCAGGGGCTGATTGTTGTGAGAAGGAGAGAGAGAGAGAGAGAGAGAGAGAGAGAGAGAGAGAGAGAGAGAGAGAGAGAGAGAGAGAGGGAGAGACGTGGCCACATCCCCACACCTGGTGGGGCCCATCCTCTCTCTCTCCCTCAGAGGATCAGATTCACATGCTGGTCGTGTCGTAAGCGGGTGATGGAAAGCTACCTGTGAGCATGAGATGATGGTGCTTGAGAGGTGAGGGTGAAAGGGTGCACACAGATTGTTCTAACTGGCACCCAAAGAGAGATTTATTTTTGGAGTTGAGCACGCCTATTCCTGTGTTTGTGTTGGAGACTTGTGACTGGAGGGCTTTCCCAACATGATAAAACACACCACTTTGACATGATAAAGTTAACTCCGAGTACGTGGTAAACCTTCTACAACAAGAGCCCTATGCCATTGTTTTGTAAGGAGAATGAAGCCATACAGCTTTTCTATTAGGAGGTTTACACCTTACTCTGAGTTAACTTACCCAGGTTTGACACTAAACCACATACTTGGAATACCCCGCAGTGTGTTTCAGGCTAACATCCAACTTGTCCTGCCCACTAAGCACAAAGGTTAGTTCACCTGTGAAAACAACATAGTCAGTTGTTAGATGCACTCAGTATACAGCAACATCATCATCCCTATCCGTGTCTTACACAATAGTCCACACGGCATATGTTAACAGCTTGAGGATTTGTTATTGTTTGTTGTTTAAATGCTTGAAGATAACCCGTGCTTTGTTGAAACCAATTAAAAAAAATAAAGTCATATACGCACACATAAATACAGTATACTTTCATGCATGCACTCATGCATACTCCACACTGCATACTGTAAAGCACACAGTGCAGATATGGGTACATTGCAAAATCTCCACATCGTCAACACTACACTACAACAGTTTGTTTATTTGTACGCGAGGACAGTCATGGTACATCAACTGTGGGACAGGTTATGTGGGGCCACACTGCAACCAGTGCATTAATTCAGCTTCCATGAATCTCAATAGTTACCAGGGAGAGAGAAAGAGAGAGAGAGAGAGCGAGAGAGAGAGCGAAAGATAGAGAGAAAGAGAGAGAGAGAGAGCGAGAGAAAACAAGAGAGAGAGATAAAGAGATAGAGAGAAAGAGAGAGAGAGAGAGAGGCCTTAAAGCATTATGAGAGGGATCAACTCAGGGATTGTTTTGTGCTGGAGTGGTCACCGTCATCTCAGCCACTGAGATTATTACACCTGACGTGGAGACCCAGAGGAGGAAATCACCAATAAGTCATTTCCTCTTTCCCGAGGCATGTGTGTGTGTGTGTGTGTGTGTGCGGGCTGTGAAGAGAACAATAACAGGACTAAAAATAACCCCCTTTATTTCGTAGCAAGCTGTCAGTTAAATCGGCAAAATCAACAGTCATTAACAAAAAAAATAAGAATATATCCGAAGGACAAGGTGTTTGTAGTCATGCAGCACACGGGGGGAAAAAAGGACATTTTTGAAGTGATGTGTGTGAACTGAAGGCACGTCTCGGTGAGTCCAGAAGTGTGTGGAGGAATTTTCGTCACAACTGCCTTGTCAGATTGGAACGTAGACATTGAGAGACAGCTCATCCTAGCAGCTGATGGATCGCTAGGTACAGTTGGTCTTTACACTTAAGTTCCCAGTCGCATTACCCACTGGCGCTGCGGTGCTCCATCTTGTTGTCACTTCCTCCTCCCCCTCCTTCACTTCCCTTCCCTCAATCTTCCTTTTTGTTGTTGTTGTGGCGCCGGGTGTTTAAAAAAAAAACGAAGAAAAGAAATCCGTTCAGGCAATTATGGAGATGAGTTAGAACCATCTCCTACTGTTTGGATTGCAAGCAGCCTACCCATTTTTGGCGAGGGAGATTTCCAGATGATAAATACAAGGTGAAATTGAACCGCACAGAAGCCGACTGGAGACAGGCAATGTCCTCAGCTCCCCAGCCGGCCTTAAGAGTAATTAGGCCCTCCGCGACCTACTCTGACCTGGGGAAGATTATGTGCTGATGCTACTACTGTTGTTGTCCTGACCTTACAAATAATCCCTGCCCTTGGCCTGCTATAACATATGCACTGTCACACAAACTTATGTAAATAGCACGCTTAGTAGACAGTGCTGAATAAGTATCATGAACATGCCACTGCATTGCTCTTGATTGCAGGCATCTTGAGAAGATTTATAAAAGAATGAGAGGAAACACAGGTGTTTGTTTGAGTGGACTGAGGCATGTGTGGGATAGAGTGCATCTTTTATTGTTCTAAAGAGACTTTGGTTCATCACCACATCAGGTAAAGCAGGAGAAAGCGAGTGAGAGAGAGTTGTAGAGAAAATAATGGAACACACACACACACACACACACACACACAGGGGGAAGAAAACATTGCAGGCAGCATTTGGCAGCATGTTTGAAATGAAACCACATGTCTTCCAGTAGATGGCATCGTAATTCATCTTCACATGCACACTGTGCAGAGCCACACAGCACTGTATCCCTTTTGTGTAATTGGCTGTAAAGTCAGAGAAAGGGAAGAATGAGCACTTGTCTCGGCTCATCCTCTTATTAGGAGAGTTCTACCCAAATGATCAAACCTCTACTGACAGGACATCCAATATTGATGCCCTCCCCCCGACTGGTGAGGAATGCAGATATTCAGCTCCACTACAACACAGAAGAAAGACAGAGACACAGAAGGACGAGTGTGGAGTTTAAAATTGGAATCTCATTGGGGAGCTTCACATGAATGTATGAACACTATGCAGTACTGTATATGCAGTGCAGTATACTCTGTCTCCTGCCAGTCTTGTTCATGTTCTGCATGTGAGCTGCCCAGCTTGTAGCACGTATGCAGATATGTCATCTTGTTCATGTTCTGCTTGTGAGCTGCCCAGCTTGTAGCACGTATGCATATATGCCATCAAATATCTCTAATTTCCCGATGACAAATTCATTTATTACACAGCTCTTCACAATGCTAGTAGAACGACCCATTGACTTGAATGGGATTTACCAATGTTCTACGGTAAAATAATATTTTATAATATATGATAATATATTATATTCATACCATAACGGGTTTTGTGATTCTGATTTACATCTTTCATTTCACTTCGCAAGTAGTCCGGACACTTCTTGCAATGGAACTTCATTCAAAAGTGAAAGCAGACGGTTGATCAGCTGTGTTCTAAAGAATGTTTGAGTCAAGTTCAGCGTGTGCTGCAAACTATTTGTTTCTCAGCAAAAGCCACGAAGAAACGAGACATATCATGCAGAGTTTATTTTTTCAAATAGCCGTATAATAAGCGGGATAATGTATGGAATGCTGGTCATTATTTGCCCTGACGGGACTTATTTTCGATAATGTCCGGCGTTCCATACATTATCCCTTACATAAGGCACATATGGCACTTTCCTTATATAAAGAACTGTTGAATACATAGGAGCACAAAAAGGAAGATTCCCCAGCATACCTGTTCATTCAGTGATTGTAGTGATTCATGGCCCCATAACAATAACATGTAGCCTACCATATAATGTACCATAATAAAATGCAATAAAATGAGATGTATAAAATATGAGGAATCATTGGAAAATCTGTCTATCTATCTGTTTATGGTTTATCTACCCACCCACCGATCCATCCATTCTAACACCAAGGCAAAGCTACACGTCCAAAACCATTGAGCAGTTATTGACATGGTCACATATTGACATGGAAAAGGATGTTTGCCATAGTGCTGACATTGTACGGAGCCTAATTAAAGGTGTTCAATACCATATGACTGCCTAATAATCAGGTGGGCTCCTTGGAATACTAAAAAGCACGGCTGTCTACAGTGGAGACAATTTCCTACCAAATTTCCTCATGTAAGCTACACATTGTTCATTGGTAGGGATTAAAGTATAAGATATATAATTAGGTGTTTTTTTCCCCATTAAGGCATGGTAATGTCAAATAATTTCCAATTCATGTATTCATGAAACAAGACTCAATATTTGCATTTAAAAGGCAATTATTATTTTACATATGAGCAAATTTCAGATGTCAGCTAAATCACTGAGGTGATAGGGACTCTGAGATTAGATGAAACACTTTTCCAGGGCAGAGCAGAGGACATTTCTCACGTTATTCTGCGGTATGCAGATCTGTCTCTGCTTAATGCACCAACGCTATTCATCTCTATGCCATAATAAGACAATCTCTACCTCTTATCAAGACAGGCTGGTGTTGACAGTCATTTCCAATCACCACTGCAGTGGATGCCTCACCTTGTCTGACCTGTCCAATGCATCTAATGGGTGGTGATTGGACTGTCATTTTTGACTGGTGTTTGTTTGTCGCCATCTAAATGACTGTGGACTGATGTTCAGTTTTGTCCAGTCCAGTCCAGAAATGCCTGTTGATGGCTCGTCCAGACAGGTGCAGAGAGGCGTATACCTCCACTATTACAAGGGCTTTGCTCTCCCTGCTGGGGGGTTTGGCTGTAGTCAACAGACGGTGAAAAAAAACCTGTAGTGTTTTCAGAGACAATTGGCCAAGTATGTGAATCATCACAGCTTCGTACCGACTGAATGTGGACAAACAAAACACTGCTGCCAACAGTGCCATTCATAAAAGTGCTCATTTTCTATCTGCCGCGTCTGTTTTGTTATGTGTTGTGTCTTTCTTTCTTCCAGTGTATCAAAATACAATGTAAACAGTGTTTCCTAGAGTGTCTTTATGTACCAATTGTTAAGTTGATTTTAGACTCAAATTGAGCAAAATGTCAAGTTTATTGTGCATAGCATCTCAATACTATGCAAAAGGTGCAGCTATAAGTATGTACATAGGCAGATGTGTGGCTGGTTGACTACTCCATCTCTTTGTGTGTAGAATACCTACACAGAACCTCTCTATTTCTCTTTTTCATGCCATAATGACACGAAGAGGAAACAAACCTTCTCCTCCTGCCATTGAACTCAGGGGTCCATCGCAGGTCCTCTACACATGTGCTGCCATGAAAAAAATAAAAGGTATAGATGATGATGAGAATGAAAAACTAAATGTGTAAACTGTACACCTGACCTACAGTAGGTGGACAATTGTACAAAAAAGAAACACTTTAAAGTATGGGGTAGGAAGGGAGAAGTTGAGGATTAGACTGAATACCTGTTTTCTGCTCAATAGAGTCATCTTCCTTTTATGCCTACTGTCTGTTTTTCACAGCGCTCAGATGAGTAGGTACAGCTCTCCGCGTCTCCTCCTCAGTGCGCCACAGCGGGGATCGCTTGAGATTCCTGGCACGGCCCAGGTCTCCGGCGCTCGTTTGCATGCTATGCTGTCTCCGACGTGGACGATTTGCCTGCTGAAACCAGAAAGGATGGGCGTAAATGGGAGCGAGAGGCGAAGGAAGGGAGAGGCACCAGGCCTACGGGAGAGTGCTGGGATGTGCCACGCTGGGCTGTTCTGGGCTCTGTCCCCTGGTCCTGGACCTTTGCCTTTGTAGTCTGCAGGCGTCTGCGTTGTGTGTTGTCCTGGCACATGGAGCAGTGCAGGCAGGCATGCTGGGTAGCAGTGGAAAGATGCCTGGGACCTGTCGTCATGGCACTCCAAGTGAACTGTTCAGAGTCATATTCGCCTCCAGGTACAATTATTGCCACCGCAAGCCGACAAGGTCAGTGACACGTGTTGCTGTTACCTTTGAGTAAAGACACACCAAGGAGTACATTTACATTTCAAAGATTTTCGGTTGGAGTTTTTTTGTTTTAATGTTGGGACTACATATCTTTTGTTTGACTGCTAAAGGCATGGATGGACAACTGAAAAGAAATCCCAGGTGACTACACCATGATGGGCAAATCATGGTCACTGTCGGAATCCCCCAAATTAATTTTAATTGGTTGATTAAACTAATTAACTCCCCATGAAAACAAACAAGAGCAAACAAATTCACACTCCCATCCTGCTAATTTACAGTGTACAGTATTACCCAGCATTAACAGACGAGGTCTTCTCTAAACCTGATTTTAACCTATAGTGTCTGGTAGCACCAGTGAAGAATATAAATGTGGGTGGGGTCAGGGAACAGGAGTATCATGGCTGACAGGAGTGACAGGGCTTGAGAGAGAGAGAGAAAGAGAGAGAGAGAGATAGCATAATTGGATGGAGTGTCTGAGAACCTTGACTTGGTGTGATGCCTGAGCAGGCAGTTGGCAGGTTGCGATGCGATAGTAATCTTCACCTTTGGCTGTGTGTAAGCGATTAGAGGAGATGGCCCCCATGATGGCGAGGTTCAGGGAGAGTTCACCCATAAAGGAGATAAAGAGCCAGGATAATTACATCAGGCATGACTCCGGTCTTCTGGGCCTTCGGTTCCGCAGTAGAAAAAAGCCAATGCACCGATGCGCCGCTCTCCAGAGGGTTCCTGACAGGTCTTTGAGTGGTGCTGAGCATGAAGAGACCTGCGGAACATCTGGGCTCAGGGTTGATCTGCTCTCATGGGGTCTACTGGCCTCTCTTCCCCAGGAACAAACACATACACACACACACACACACACACACAGATACGTACCACCACACAGATGCAAAAGGCTTACTGATAGAGAGAGGATGCAGGTTAAGTCTGTTGGGACAGACCAGCAAACCCTCCTCATCTGTGAATGCATTAAAGGGGGATGTTGGAGGGATTAGGAGAGGGCTGTGTCAGTGTGTGTGTGTGTGTATGGTATCCAAATCCCCCTGCTTCCCTTCCTCAGCTCCCTCTCTGTCCATCTAAGCACATTAAGACACATAAAGTCGCAAAGGAGGAAGCATCACTTTTCATGGCTCATCAGTCTAAATCTCCCCGAGGCAGCATTCTGGATGTTGTAGTTTTTACACCAGAAGAGGCAGAATGCACTTCAAATCGCTGTTTTTTTTTTAGTGTAATGTTTTGTTCCCTTACTTCCTGGTTGTGTGATGGGAAATTTCCCCGAAGGAAAGCATGAGATCTAGGAAACGAGTCATGTAGTTCAAAAGATGAAACATGGCTACCCATTCACATCCTGTTGTGGCAGGAAGCCCAGGGTCATGTGTTTCTTGATCTTATGTCCTTACTTCCTGAAAGTAATGAGCCTTTATCTCCTTGTTCCAACCATACGTATCGATCTTCTATCTCTGTGATTTGTGATTTTGACAGGCCGAAGGGAGCGGTTGGCACGTACTGCTGCAAAAAGCATGCAATCCAAAGTTGATTTCTCAGGGAGAAAAAAAGGTCCAAAAAAAAAATTGGAACAAAGCAATTGTGGGTTTCGGGACGTGTCATCCTGAAGCTCGCCGAGAGTGGCACGCGAAGGCTTTGCTTTGATGAGCGACAACTTCAGACATTCCCTTTCTTCTCGCGGTAACAAAAGCTGTGACAGCAAGGCTGCCATTTGTGTCAGAGCGAATGCTCCGGGACCCTGAGGGAGACATTTTCACTTCTGAGGACGAGAATGAAGCAGAATGAGGGATAAAATGGAGCTGGAGGGAGAGGGGGAGAGAAACGCAAGAGACAGAAAACTAGAGGGAGAGAGAGAGAGATCAATGAATGTTCTCGGTTTTAGAATAAATACAGACGTGATAGTTATTTGAACATTTGAATAAGATGAGTGTGTAATTGTCATGTTTAAGGATACTAGGAAAAGATAACTTATTTGTCTGATTAACCAGATAACTTAATTTTATGGCTGATACGAAAGTACAGGCCTCTTTGCTGGCTTTGAAAACTCTTACTGTACTTGCTTGATTTATCTGCTATCAAATATCAATGGCTTGACAAAACCACAAGACTGCAAAGCTTTAGGAATAGATTGCAGTAGTTGAGTGAAATTGATGACAAAATGTGATTATATTACGTGCCCTCCTTGAAATAATAGCTTGCATTGCTGGATAAAAATAATCAACATTTTGGAGATTTTGAGGTATCAGAACCTGTTTGCAAATGTTCATGTTGACCCAGTCAAACACCAGCCACATAGCATGTTTTTACTTTTAGAATGAAAACAGTCAAAGATTTAACAGCACTTATTTTATTCCAACTACTGTATATCACACATCTGTCAGAAAGCCAGTCTCTAATGGTCTCCTTGTCTGTTTCAGCTCACCACAGCACTTAGCTCATGTTGACTGTGCCAGAGGAGCTTGCTAGCCGTCATCTTCGTTGTACAGGCTGTCGTTTCCACAAGATATCAAATGAACTATCTTGGGGAGAATAATGTTTCGGTATCTCAAGACAAGACTTTGAGATCACTCGGAAATGGGGTCAAAATTTAAATGCAAATTCATGGCAGTTTAAGGCTTCTGAAATTTGCCACCACAAATGTTCCCTTTATTTTTTGGTTGGGTGGAAGCACACTGCAGGCCCTTATTTGAATGACAGGCAAAGGGCAAAATCTTGGGCAAAGGGCAAAATCTAACTAAAACTGATTTAATAGCTAGGCCAAATCAATTTGCTAATTTAACACCATGTCACATCTTCCACTCAACATTCTGTGTCTGTGTCCAGTCACTTCCTGCATGGCAGCTGAGGGGTGCTCAAGAGAGTTGATGCTTGTGTCTACCCTCCCTTCCAGCATCCCAGAGAGTTTGGGATGAAACTGGCCGTTTCGGCACTAGTGGCAGTGTCAGGAATCTCCTCAGCAGGGCACTGAACCAACCTGACAAGGCCAGAACCACCAGTGGCGACTGACATGGGTCCTGTCATCCCACACAAATGTACTAATGCACACACACACACACACACACTTGCTCAAACTATCTGTCACTTACACAAAGTCTGCACACTCTCACAAAAACACACACACACACACACACAGAAACACACACACCACACACACACACACACACACACACACACACACACACACATTTGCTCACACTATTTGTCACTTACACAAAGTCTGCACACTCACAAAAACACACACACACACACACAGAAAGAAACACAGTCACACATATGAGGGCTGACACTATGTGGCACATATGCGACACCCTGAGAGCAAAAGTGTCCTTAGTGGAACAGTGGCCTGTCAGCCATAAGTTATGACGTTAAACCAGGGCAAGCTCTTACAAACACAAGCTCCATGTCCCACAAATGTAAGACGAGGTAGCTCTGGCCGTAGAAGCGGCTGGCACAACAGATGGGACACAAAAGGAAGAACAAGAGGTTAAAAAAACAGAATGGGTACAGAATATCAATTAAAGCAAGTAAAAAACCCCAATGTTCATCAGTGATGCGTCTTCTTGCCTGGAGCCAAATTCTATGTGTATGTGAATGCTAATAACGCATTCATGCTTCTGATTCCAGACTTCACTCCTCACTCTGCTTCTGACTTTCTCTGTTATGCTCTGGGTGTCAGAGGAAATGTGCTAGGGGAATATACAGTCTGATGAAAGTCACTGCGTAAGAGCCCGATTAGCAATGCAAACAGTGGCAAAGAAGGGGGCAAAAGCTCCATAAACATCTTAATTGCACATGCTAATTTAGAGTGTTTATTGCTCATTCAGACCCCCTTGCTCTGTTGGAGCAAAAGTGCTACTGTCTCTGATACATGATTATAATGATGAAAATATTATTACAGTCAAATTAATAATCAATTCAATGACTCAATAAACAGACAAAGAGATAGAAAGATAGATGACACTGTAGCTGGATAGATATGATAGCTTCAGCGAAGGTTCTACTAGGAAGACTCGTAGTGTAGCCTTTACTCCTCCCATGCTTACATGGAGCCAATCTTAGCCTACTTTTCGGGAAAGCCCTGCAATCTGATCATTCACTCATTCAATCAGCGCTAGCCTATAGGAATTCAGTGGGCTCTTTAAATATGTTCCACCTAACACTGCTTTTGCTTCTCAGTACGCCGACTTTGACGTCCTAGCTCAGGCTTCCGCGTGGACCTGGGCTCTCTGCATTTTTACCTTCGCCCTTTCTGCCCTCAGTGGCATTACTTGTTACAATCCAACCGTGCTCGTTCGCTGCGCTGTTCAGACATGTGCGTCCTTCGGTCAGGGCCACTGCATGTCGCTTCATCGCTAATCTTTGCATATCGGAGCCAGTCACGCTCACGCTGTTGCAGCCTTCACTTCACGGTAACCTACTGCCGGGTCGCCGTCCTCGCGCAACTCTGTTGCAGGCCCATGTCGTTTCGGCAACGATTTCTCAAGCTTCAGTGTCTGGTTGGTAAGGTTATTGTGCTCCCTCTTCCCAAGCTCCTTGAGCTGGGCTACACTCTACCCACAGTCGTGCAACCTGCTTGCCAACGACATTCGGCGGGCAGCAAACAAACTAACTTGACTGACACGGTTTAACTTTCACTTAGGCCTCCTTACAATAATTCCTGCTGATTTCATAATCCCTACAATTTGTGCTGTTAATTGCTAGCCTGCACCACGCTGCCGTCGAACCCAACCCAAGACCTGTTTAATTGATGTTCTACACTCACTGTGGTTATCTCGATGTCTACCTTGGTTGAGCGTCGTCAAACCAGTTGTTTTTTTTGTGTAGCCTCTTAATTTGCCTCGCAGCTCGTTGGGCTGCGTAGGCTTTAGGCTAGGCTACTCGTCTGCTGGAACTTCGGTTCAGGTATCACTCCTTGTGCATGGCTGCGGGAAGCCAGTTCATTCGTTGCATTTGTTTAATAATCTGGGATTGCGTCCCATACCTTCTGGTGGGAAGTCTACACGGCCTTCCTCGGGTGATTCTCTGCATGCACTGCTCAAGTCCTCCTCTGTCGGTCTTGTATGCGAGTTTGCGCTTCAGCTTGCTCAATGTGGCACGGGCTGTTGATCGCTAGTTGTCCCCGACGTTCTCGGCTATCTGGGTCCGACAGAGTTGGGTCCGAACCCGACCCGAACCCGACGCAGATGATGCCTCATTTATTCCCATGCTAGTGATTAAACGTTCACGTTAGCCCATTAAATGGAACACACAACAAATTGTCTACAGAATCAGATGAGCATGCACGCACGCAGGTCACACACAGCGCGCATTAACACAAGAGGCCCAAGCAAGCATAGCCTATTTAAATAGAATTCTTGTCTTACCATTGACGAAAAGTCTTGAAATGAACTGCAACAGTCTTTGAAACTACAGTGCCTCTGATCCATATGCAGCATCGACGTTAATTGGGGCAACTCGAGCAAATCCTCATCCAGTTGAACGAGACGATCTTATAGCCTACCGGTAGCCTATGTCTTTACCACAGTATGCAACGCAAATAATTTTAAAATCTCCTGATAGGCTAACAACTTTTTTTTAATGTCACCCAAGACTGTGCTTATGTGCGAAATGTGCATAAACATTTGTTTATGTAGTCGTGACAACGCGTGTGCATTTCAGGCGGCATGCCTGAAATGCATTGTCACGATAAACAAATCTTGCACGCTATTAGGTCTTTTTTACATTTTACTTTATTCTCAACAAACAAACGTTTGCATCATGTAAAGCAGACCTGTTGGATACCCAACATAATAAGGAATTTTAAATGTAAAGCGTCCAATGAATATCGCCCCCATGTGTCCGAACCCGAACCGAAACCCGACTATAATCTCTAAATATTTGTCCGAACCCTCGGGTAGCCACACACTATAGCACAGCTTAAAACTAGCCTTCCTAATCCCGGCACTTATCACCTGTCTAGAACTGACTCTTGTCTGTGTAAAACCGGCACTCACTGATGCACTTTTTGTTATTGTGCTCTACTTTCTAAATTGATTTTAATTGCACTGGCATTGTGGGAGAATTGTTTTAGCTTTAACCTGTTTACCGCATTGTCAGTAGCCTGGAGGACCTGACCCAATCTGACAGATTAAGGGTCTGGGCACAAATAACGTAATGTCCCAACTCGAGGGGGCGGCACCAAGCACGCATTTGGAAATCTCACTGCACGCAATCTACACTACGTCTGTCATCTGTTTAGATCGCCTCTGGCCCGCTATATCAGCTACACAGATATGATTTGCCCCTTGCATCGCGGGGAACCAAAGTTACGTGCATCATACTCCTTGCCAGACTCGAGTCTCTCCCTGAGCAAACGCTTCAGTGAAAACTCTGGATTCCCAGGGTACATTGTCAGTCGGCTTTGATTAAAAATGTGCCGGCCACATGTAATGTCACGTGTATGCACACCCCTCCACTCATCACTCAGGGGCCAGTGCTTGGTGCACGACTGATATAATTTCTGCATCCAGTTGGGCGATATGTATTGCTTATTCTCTCCTCATTGCTACCTTTACTCATTGTCTCTCCAGCAGCCAGTTCTAAACTGTACTATCCTGCCACAGTTGGTGTGGCTGGTATAGCGAGCTCCTCTGCACTCTGAGATGCATAAGCACCATGGTGGTACCCCAGCACTCATCTGTTCGTTGTCTTGTCATATTTCAGTTACATATGTTTCTTCCTCCTGTCACATACAGGCATGAATTGTCCTGAGAAGTCCTTTGTCTACGTCGCAAGGTCATGCTTCCTTCGCATCACTGATGCTGCCCATCTTATTTTGGGGGGCTTTCCAAGAGCAGGTGCTAAGGTGTAGCTCTCACGCATCTATCTTGGCCTTGGGTCTGCAGCTCAATGCATTCATCTCACTCTAGCCGCTGCAGGTGAGCTATCGAACCAGAACACACATCTGGCTTCACAAGCACTAGTCTTCCACAAAAATAGTCATAATGCTCATCTATCCTAAATATTAAACCACATGTCTTTGATGCGAATATACTCAAGCACCCATGCTCCGGTCCCAAGCATCTCCAACCACAAGCTCTATTCCCCTGCATTGATCCTGAGTAAATCATGTTTAAGGTCCAGGTTGCCCTAGACGCCGGTTGCCCGGCTGCCGCATTGGTCTAGGTTGCCCTAGACGCTGGTTGCCCAGCTCGTCAAGCTTCTAAATCCCACTATAGTGAAAGCATGCTGCGGGGCCCCATTGCAACCCTAGGTTAAATGGTTAACACCTAGCCACTTTAAAATTCTGTCGGCGTCCTGGCACAACCTCATCACCCTGCCCAGACATGCTGTTTAAATTATCTTGTATGTATACTATGTCTTTGTTCCTCTCAGAACCAGGTTACTGAGTCACCGCCCTTGCGGGCATCACTTTTGGGGGTAGGCTCCCCGCCCCTGCCTTCATCCATCGGCAGGAGATGAGATCCGCTCATCGCTGGACGGATCCGTGACGGGGCCTACGCCAAAGACTGTTACCTATTCAGGACTCTATCATGCTTGTATCCAAGCCGTTCCTTTACTAATTAATTTGTTAACTGATTCTATTCTGTCTACTGAGTCTTTCTGGTAGATAGATAGATAGATAGATAGATAGATAGATAGATAGATAGATAGATAGATAGTCATCTCACTCACTCGTCATATTTCATATGAAATCCATTTGACTTTCTGCCCTGAAAAATGACTGTAAAATGTCATTGGCCTTGTTAATTTCTCTCTCTTTCTTTCTCTCTCTCTCTCTCTCTCTCTCTCTCTCTCTCTCTCTGACACGTTTAAAACTCTCATTTTGCTCCCTTACAGGGAATAGGTGGAAGATACAAATAGATTGGCCGTGTCGTATTGAGGTGAAGATTGTTTTTTTAACATAAGTTTTTATTAATGTTTCCCCCAGTTCTTCTGGAGAAGTTGTAAAATTCTACCACACAGAGATAATTACTGAAGCCGAGGAGCACAGAAATCACTGGAGCAATTGCAGAGACAAATTCCAGAGTGACGACAAGTAATGGAAACGAGACACATTTCATTTGTCATAACTGATATGGGGTAATGAGAGGTGGAAGCTCGTTTCTTTGAAATTACATTCCATCTGATTGTCAGATTTGAGTACAATTGTTGAGTGAGCTTGACAGAGGGCTCAGAAATTAGTTTGTGGTCGGTCTAATAAAGTATATGGCGGTGATGTGACATGCCGGTATGGCGTAACTAACCATATAAATGACACTGGAGGACTCAGGGGAGCAGTGAAGCTGTGGTGTCCTTGGGTGGCTGGATGACACAGGGAACCAACTGGTTCTGAAACATGATGGCACCCATGTAGCTAACTAATGTAAATGTAAATACAATATATGCTGCTATAGAGACTTTCTAAAAAATATATGACTTGTATTCTGAATTTAGTTTAGGGTGATTCATGTCAAGTTTATTTATATAATGCATTTCATATACAGAGGTCGTTCAATGTGCTTTAAGCAAATAAAAGCATAGAAGGGCAATAGTCAAAGAATAGTTCAAAAAGTAAAGATCATAATGATATCCATCCAATGGTATCGATTTGCATCTCACATGACACATTAATGTGTGAACATGCTGCATTGGTTGCCTTTTCCAGCTGAGTACTTCACCGGTTTCCAGTAACCTCATAAAAATATAGAAAGAGTCAGAGTTGAGCAAGACTGTACTATACTACTGACACATATTACTCAAGCTGAAATTCATTGGCTCCAATTTTGCCTTTGGTTTGTGATGGAAATTAAAGAGAACTGTATCTGCAACTGGGTCATCAGACTTGTTTCATTACACATTTTAATCATTTGCCCATTACACAGAGGGTTCATGTTAATGACTACATTTACTGAAACAGTCCTCATCTCATACAGAGTAGCGCAGAGGTTGAGTTCTGTGAAATAACAAAATGGAGCAATTTATGCCTCAACACAGACAGGTACATGCAAGGCAAGTGGTTTACTACTCACCAAATGTATATCTTACCTTTTATATATTTTTTATCTGATATGATTTGTTAATGTCAAATGATTTAGAAATCTGAATAACAAATATGACCTGTTATTTCATTGTTCGTCTTGAAATCCTAGATGTAACAAGGTTTTGTATTTTTTTCATGAAGTCCACAAAAACTGGACCAGGATATTGTGTTTTCTGTGTGACTACTTCCCTCCAACTGAGCAGCAGACACAGATTCTTAACCATTTTTCTTCGTCCCTCATGTCCAGAGATAAATAGCTAAACAGACAGTTGGACCACTATAGCCTGCTCAGTGCGATGGGGCTCAGCAGGTGGTTTGTAATACGACCATCTGTCACAGCTCTTTTTGCACAGTCTGTGACCCCAACGGCCTGAGAACAAGTAACAGAAATGTGCAAGAATCAGAACATTTTCAAATGAAATCGTGCTTATTAATGAATCGCCAAACTGTTTGTATAGAGCATATGGTGAATTTTCTCTTGAGTGGACAGACTGTTTCTGATGATATGGCTGGATTGGACACAAAGTTTGTACTGCAAGTTGTCTTCCATGGTGTGGCAAAGCATGCAGGATGTCTCTGTCACCATTGCAGGATGTCTCTGTCATTGAACACAGAACATATCAACATTAAAAGTAGAGTCCACGGTTCTGCAGCCAATCAAACACCACTCCATTCCATTCCATGACTCCCAATTTGACATTTCAATAGGCTGCAACTGCAAACAGCCACAGTTTGATTCCCATTTACATAGCCAAGACTGTATTTTTTTGTTTTATTTTTAGTTTAGGGCACACACTCATTAAAGTCAGAACAAATGTGTTTGCTGTATTTGACAAATATGTTTTTGACTAGAA
Source organism: Alosa alosa (assembly GCF_017589495.1). Classification (NCBI taxonomy): domain Eukaryota; kingdom Metazoa; phylum Chordata; class Actinopteri; order Clupeiformes; family Clupeidae; genus Alosa; species Alosa alosa. Next base: position 10,433,707 of record NC_063207.1, on the reverse strand, counting down.
TATATCTGGACCATTTGCAGATGATCTAATGCCAAAAAAGCTGTGTTTTGCCCCAGATTGGATTTATAAATGAGATGACTTCGGTAAGTGAATATCACATAATTAAATGCATTTTGTACTAGGGCTATTAACGTATTTAGTTGGGGTAGGAGAGTAGAGACAGAAGTTATGAGAGTTTGCGGTGTGCTGTGAGTGTGCTCTGATTTGTATGCTCTTCCCCTGTGGAGTGGAAGACATTAGTTTTGCAAATGTGCTTGCAGGTCTCCAAGTTTCACATTCATATTACCACAAGCCAACTCTGTTCTCTATTTTTAATTTGTTACTCAGAATTCTGCCTCCTGCCTTGAATTGTACACCTCCCCCCCCCCTCTCTCTCTATCTTTCTGTCTCTGTCTCTCTGTCTCTCTCACCACCAGTATCTGAGAGCCAGGGGCAGCTGTGACTCACACGGTGTGTAGTGGTTAAGCAGATGGACACTATTACAACAGATTTATATCATAATGTTGGAGCTTACAACACCAGAGGTGCAGAGCAACTCACCCCCCCCTCCCCCTTCCTCCTGCAGCTCCCCAGAATCAGCTCTCATTACTGGGCACGTGTGAGTCACAGGTACTGGAGCGTCCTGTGGGGGTCCCACACCAGCGCACAGAAGCAGCAGCAGCCATCCTGGAAGGCTCTCTTAACAAACCGCCTCACAGCTTCAAGTCCCTCTACTACCAATCTGTGCTTGCCAGGGAAGAAGGGAAGTGCTTGCTTGCAAAAACACCCTCAAGTTTTGGGGAGTTTTGTTAGCTTGTAGCACTAACCCCAAAGTTTACTTTAGCATTTATTTCTGGATTTTTACTCTAGGAGGTCTGCATTTTTTTTTCCGGGGGAATGTTTAGCAGGAAGGAGGCTTAAGCATGCTGAGTATCCATCTAAGAGCGTGGTCCTCCATCCACACGAGCCTCTGTTAATGCCGCTATAATGCTGATAGATGGTGCCCCCGGACGGCTTGATCAGCACCGTGCCCTAGCCTGCCCTTCTCCCAGTTCATCAGGCAGGAGTGCCGTTTGCACTGATAGCGGGCTTTCTGATGCATGCTAATACCTTGGATTTGCTACTGAATTTGTGTGTGTCTGCATGTGTGTGTGTATGTGAAGGAAGAGGTGGGGCTGTAACAAACACCTACTGCTGCATCCATTACATATTCAAGATGCATTTGAGGCAAAATAAAAAAGGGGAAAGGTTAACATTGTTGCATCGCTACGCTAAGATCATTAAGAGGCATGATTATGCTAATACTGTTCTCTTGATATGCAGGGAATCGATGCTGGCGTTACATAAGTTCCAGGGTTAGCTACAGTGCATGTTTACTGTAAGTACAGCTCTGTTTTACCCCATGTTTGAGTCATTAACCAGAATTAATATGAAATTAAAATAATGAATGAAATGAAGAAGCCTTTTGTTCTACTCAGGTGGTGTCCACTCCTACTTTACAATTACATAACATCTTTCACTATTCGATCTTGTTATGTTATATTTCATGGCCTGCAACTGAGGAACACAAACCTTTGTAGGACATGTACACCTGATATGGTCGGTCAAATTAATCCTTATTAAACCTGTCAACCATTGGTGTCAGTATTAAAACATTTATGAAACTTTTATGTACATTATGCCAGGTAGCTGTAGTCACAACAGGGTCAGCCCGATGTCCCCACATTTCTACGGTTAGGGTTAGGGTTAGGCCTGAGGTGTGGGTGGGTGGGTTAGGGAACATAGGGCTGTGGCTGTGGGAACATAGGCATGCTCCCCTGACAGCATCCTATAGTAAATGTGTAGCCTGACGTAGCCATACTGAATTTTATTCGAATTTGAGTCTGATACTGCACCGTTGGGACGTGACTATGGGGAGTTTTTCAACCGATACAGGGGAAATTTCCTCTGCACACAATTGGACAGACCTAACCGATCAGAGCAATGATTGCTTAACATGATTTAAGTAGGGAGAAGAGCTAAAACATCATTCTTCTCGACAAATGCCTTAATCGTTGTTTTCTGTTATTTTGTTTTTTAGTTATTCTGTCATTTATTTTTCGCTCTTAATATCTTGTACAACAGATATGATTGTGACATCTAAATGATTAGCTTCTCCAACGACAGCCATTTTGTTGTAAACAAAAACAACCAGTGACATGAATCATCGTATAAAGCCCGTCCAGACAATTTGATTAGTCTGCACTGTTCTTAAGTTTTCAAATGCTACTCAATGGAGCATGTCCAGACGGAATTTCCCGACCTCAAATTTTGTGGTTGGGATTAAATTGGGGCTGGTTTGCAGGCTAATAAATTTGTACACTGATGATCAATTGATTTCTAAAACTTTCCTCCATGAAACATGTGTTGTGTAAAAGTCCACCTTTAATCTATAGTGATGCCCTGGGCTGCTCTGTCAAAATCTATCAATGGAATGTCCGATCTAAAATGAAAACTCAACACTTCTGTTGAAGTTCACTACAGGCTTCAAATGGCACCATTACTTACTAACTCCATGGCAACTTGCCGCTCTTTGCTTTCTGAAAGGCTATGGCCTCCCAATTGAAAGGCATTCAGGTGTTAAATGGAATGGTATCACAGCATTCTGCCACACATCAGCAGTTAATCTCGTCAGAACAGTCAACAGGAATACATAAATAAATAAATAAATAAATATAAATAAAGTCAGCGTTGAGGAAGGCCAGGTAATGAAGTGTGTCTGTCTGGGTAGCCAACTTCAGAAGTCTTTATATACAGTTTCTCATACATGCACCACAAACACACACACACACGCACACCATGCACACACACAAATTTGGACTGGCAGCAATAAGTGTTGTATGAGGAAATTATTGATGCTTCATCTTATTTGTCTTCCGTGATTGCACACATACCCCTGCCACATTGCACACCCCTGTGCTTTTTTCTGCAATGCTTGCCATAAAAGAAATCAAATAATATTGATGTCAGTCTCAATAATATTTATGTGGAGGGTTTTCCATTTTGTGCTCTATTTACTAGTAGAATAAAAATAGAATTTGTAATATATTTACAAAAAAATAACTGAACAACAGAATCAAGGTATTTTTTTCAATAGAATTAAGACACCAGCATATAATAATTGAACACTGGACTTCATTGTTGTAAGTGGGTTTTCAGTGGTCTATGTCTGTTGTGGTGGAGATATTAGAACAATGCTCAAAGTCTGGGCCCAGCTCCGCCTTGATGTATCTCTGTCTGGCAGGAGTCTGTCTTCGCTCATGCATGAAATAGCAAAAGTAGAAGTGCTTTTAGTGTGTTGATCTTTCTCCCCGCTCCTGCGCTGACGGGGGGCTTTTATCTCCATGGCAGTGCTGCGAGTGAGGAGACTAAACCCAAGAAGCCGAAACCGCAGATGGAAATCTCTATCGCAAATCCTTAATGGGGATGTCTATGGCGTGCACCGTAGTACCCGAGACAACGAGGGGAAACGTAAAGCTGAAGTGACTCGTGTAGTCGCTTTTGTTTCCTTAATTTCAGTCAGTCAGTCATCCTTGGGACCTTATGAATGCCTCGATTCAAACACACACACACACACACACACACACACTCCTTTGCACAGTTTACAGTCACCAAATATGAGTGTATTTTGGATGTGAGTGAGTTTTGCCATGGCCACTCTGAACCCATCACCCATGCAATGGATTCCATGAACATTTCATAACAAGGGGGCACTCTCAGAAAAGACTCCTTCCTTCCAAATTCTCCCCCACAACACCCACGTACATTAGTTCATGGCTGGTCAAGCAGCAGGGTGAGTGATGATTAAAAATGAAGGTGCAACAGTGAGGGGCCATGCCACCCCTGTCAGTAATTACCTCCTACTCTGGCAGCAGCTGCGCTAAGTACAAACAGGAACTCTCTCTCTCTCCCTCTCACTCTCTCTCTCTCTCTCTCAACGATCTCTTTCTCTCTCTCTCAGTGCCGGTTCTGTGTTGAAAAGGACGGCCCTCTTGAACAAACCAGACGCTTCGATCTCCAGGGCTGTGCCAAGGTCGATGAGTCAAGTGCTCTAAGAGAGGCTAAATGTTTAGACAGTAAACACCATTTCTACACGTCACTGGCTCGAGCGTCCTTTAACACTAATGAAAAACATATTGCCCCCTTGCTTTGCACTTCGAAATGAACCAATGAACTTACAGTACAGACAATGAATTTACAAACAAATCAGCAGAGGTGTGGACTCGGGCCACTATTTGATGACTTCAGACTCTTGACAAAATTAGAAATGACTTGCAACTCCACTTGGACTTCCATGCTATTGACTCGAGACTTTTTGCCCCTTTGATTTGTAATGACTTGTGGCATGGGTAAAATCATTTGTGTCTTATCAAAATATAACTATTTCCTGCCAACACCAACTTTAGCAGCCACAAGTTCATCTAACGTTACACCTGCAAGGCAGCATTATTTTGCATGGAATGCAGGGTCGTTTATCGATGAGAAAGGAAATATTATCATCATTGAACATGCTTCTGTTGGCCTCGTTTACACGGAGGAATGAAGCAGATATTTCCCTGCGGTTTGGCCTCTCATTTACACGAAAACCCAGTTTTTAATCACAGAAAGCGATTGTTTTTAAAAACTCCGGCCAAAGTGGAGATTTCTAATAACAACGGTTATGTGCTGTCGTCACTGGCGCCTTAATGCAGGGGCTTACCTGGGCTTCAGCCCAGGGGCCTCGACCAATGAGGGGCCTCCTAATAATAATAATGATAATCAATAATAATAAACGGCGTGTCCGTATTCGCGGCGTCATTAGCCTACTCTGGAGCTAGCCTAAATACTGCTCTACAATTACATCCATGCAGAGGTGTAGTATCTCTCCAATTCTAGAGTGTAACAAAATGTAACAACACTTAATAAATCCTAACGGGTGTAGAGGAGCTAGAGGAGAGGCTGAAACTGACTGACAAACTTATCATACAAACTCTGGAGATAATGTGGGTAGGATTGAAGCAACGATAAACGAATGACGTGGATTCCTGTAACTGTCCATGAAAACAGAAGGCATAGCAGGTAAATATCGTAGCAAATAGCCTAGAAATGAAACATCTTTAAAAACATGTATTTCACTTGTCTCATTGGAGTGAACGCAGAACATAGGCTGTGGCGCAAATAAATGAATTAGTGATCTGCATCTCCGTTCACCAAGATCTAAGTTTGTGCTAACCCATTCGACACATATAATAGTCTATGTTATGTTTTCTCCATTGTTAACGTGAGATATGTCTCTATGTAGTGTAGTGATAATGCATAAGGTAGCCATGTTCACGTCACATGAGCCAGCTTGTAGGCTAAAAGTATTTCTGTCCCTCCCAAACTGCGTTAAACTGGTGTGTTAAGTAGACAGAATTTCAAAAAAAACTCCTGGGGAAGCCCCCGACACGACAAACACATGCACTTTTGAAAAGCTTTTAAACGTCCATATGTGTACCCATCTTTTAACTTAGCCTACAGCAAGTTCAACGCTTGTTTTTCGTGCAGTAGGCTAGCCTTTTTGATAAGCGAGGTCATGGGTAGGCGACGTGATTCGAGGGCTTTCTGTTCCTGTTTATGTAAAGGTTTTACATAGGCTGAATAATGATAGGCTACACTGCATGTTATTAACCAAAAGTGCACACTATGTGTCGGGTCAGATCGCGGGCCGGGTATCATTTAATCATAATTAATATTTGCGGTGGGGGGGGGCCTTAAAAAACATATAGCCCAGGGGCCTCGGGTGGTATTAAGGCGCCCCTGGCTGTCGTGTCAACTGGGAGAAACAGGGTTTTAGGTTCTCAAACGTCACATTATGTGCCAGAAAATGCTTAACGTTGTGTGAGCGCCCTATGTTTACAGTTTGTTTGGCTACTGATTATGGATGCTATTAAAGTGGTACACATTTTTACGTTTGTGCAAATGCTTTAGGCCTGTTTGCATTTGCAAATATAGTTCAAAAGAGAAATAGGAAGTGATTTGTTTCTGTTGTTGCTAATTTCGGGATTCTGATTGGCTAACGTGGGATTGAGCTTCTCCTTACACTGCCACCGACAGGTTTGGCATGCTCTTGACGGCATTTAAACACGGGGAAACTTCTCTGAAAACTGACAGGTGTGCACAATGTTATTTTTGAAAACGGAGAGGGTGAAATGTCCGTTTATAATAATAGCCGGCCATGTTAACGTAGCTTAAGTGGTTCTTCTGATATTGTGGTGGATCCTCTGATCCTGTCATGTTGTTCGTTATATAAGTAGCCTGAACAATGCATGTGCTCCACGGGAGCTAACCGAAACTATCACGGAATCATCATCAATGACTGATGCCATTTTATGTTTACACCCATATCAGCGTTGTGATTTGTAAAATAAATAGCAATAAATGTGAAGGTAGATAAATGTTTATATACCTGGTATTGAATAAGGCCTTGATGACATTAAAACGCTCGATGGAATGCTTATGATGGCAGCGTAGTTATTATTGGAGGCGGGAATGGAAGTAACTTTGATAAACTATCAAACTACTGCATAGCATGTAGGCTACTGTAGGCTACTTGGACAGAAGTAACATAAAGGTTCAAATTCATTTTAAGAGTGCAGCAGATTCAGACATAACTGGTGGCGGATCCTGATATGCAAAATACGAGCTCTCAAAGGGGAAAAACATTGGAGTAGGCCTAATTGTGAGCTTTCATTTGGGCCAACTGGTTTTCTATCCCTCATTTGAACCTCAAGTCAGTCATATGTTAGCCTACTGTGTGGGGAGTGTGTGCTTGCTGCACAGAGTCTTTGGAGTCTCACTTACAGAGGTTGGAAGGAGGAGGGGGCAACACCTCGCTTCAGGTCTCCCTACTGGAGCGCGGGAGTGGGGAATAGCGCACAACTAACGCAATCAGTGGGCTAAAGTCAATCACACCACGAATTGCTTCCATAAAGCACATTCCATTCATAATATTCATAAGAGGTCTGCAGTTTTACATACATGTTATGAGTGCACTCATACAGACAGATAAGCTACACCCACAGACTATGCTTTCAATTTTTAGACAATGTCTTATTTTGTCCTATACATTTAGAGCAGGAAGGATTACTGTTCATTTTATCATCTCTATGATGGGAAATTTAACATGACAGTTCCACACACTTCACTCCCTGACTCACACGCACCTCACATATGTACCCCTCACTCAATTAAAGTTGCTTCATTAGCATGACTTAATATTACCAGTTAGTAAACTCACTACAATCAAAAATTCAAAACCAGTATTGACTCTTACTTTTTCTCAGTAAGAGAACAAAGGATACTTGTTTTTGGGCTTGTGATTATAAGTGTTTTAAAACGTTTATGATATATTGATAAAAGAATGATATATAGAAAGCATGATTGATGACATACTTCTATGCAGTTGCATAATATGACAGTGACTTGTTTAGGACTCGAAAAAAATAAGGACTTGGACTCGACTTGGCCTTGGTAAGACATGACTTGGACTTGCTTGGGACATCTCTGTCTTGACTTGGGACTTCAGCGTTAAGACTTAAGACTTACTTGTGACTTGCCAAACATTGACTTTGTCCCACCTCTGCTTATTAGGGCATTAAAGCATTGAATCAAAACTGTTTCATTACTTGAAGCCATTGCAAAAATGAATAATGTGTCATTGCTCTTAAAAAGTTGTCATATTTGCCCAACATATCTGCTGAATGAAATAAAGCTGAATGAAAATGCACTCTAAATGTTTAAGCAGGACTGAAATGTTTTGAAATGTTTCTGAAGTCTACCATTAATTACTGAGCCATATCTGTCCTCAAACATTGCTTTCTTTCTGACATGTCAGCACCCAGTCCACTAGTGGCCAGCTGCCTCTGATGAAACACAAATTCAACAAACAAATTCAACATGGCTGTCACTATTACAAAATGCTGTTGCTGTCAATGGTCATGCCGATGACCTCTATGCAGTCACACTTATGTTCATGAAATGCAAAGCAGCTTCCTCTCTGTCATCTGAGACGTATAGCAGCATGCAAACAACAGACCACAGGTCATGGCACTGACAGACAACCTGACCTTTGGGGATTGGATGAAGCATCAGCTCCCTGACCTGACCCTCCCAAGGGTGAGATACAGGCAGCACACACATAGTACACACTCACACTTTACTTTTGGACTGAAGGTAAGTTGAGATTCCTGTGTAGGAGTTGTGCATGTTTAAGCAGGACTGAAATGTTTTGAAATGTTTCTGAAGTCTACCATTAATTACTGAGCCATATTTGTCCTCATACATTGCTTTCTTTCTGACATGTCAGCACCCAGTCCACTAGTGGCCAGCTGCCTCTGATGAAACACAAATTCAACAAACAAATTCAACATGGCTGTCACTATTACAAAATGCTGTTGCTGTCAATGGTCATGCCGATGACCTCTATGCAGTCACACTTATGTTCATGAAATGCAAAGCAGCTTCCTCTCTGTCATCTGAGACGTATAGCAGCATGCAAACAACAGACCACAGGTCATGGCACTGACAGACAACCTGACCTTTGGGGATTGGATGAAGCGTCAGCTCCCTGACCTGACCCTCCCAAGGGTGAGATACAGGCAGCACACATACAGTACACACTCACACTTTACTTTTGGACTGAAGGTAAGTTGAGATTCCTGTGTAGGAGTGGTGCATGTTTAAGGGAGATTGTACTGTGCATTATTTATTTGTCCCTCCCTCTCTCTCTCTCTCCCTCCCTCTCTCTCCTTCTCTCTCTCACACACAGACACACACACACACACACATATACGCACTTGCACCTTTTCTTGTTCTCTCCTTTTCTCTCTCTCTTTTCTACCCCCCTTCTCTCTCTCTCTCTCTCCTTGACAGTCCATGTGACCTCCATGTCTCTGTTCATCCGAGCATGCTTGAGCAGCCTCTCTGCTTTCCCTGTCAGTAATTACAGGAATGGGCAAACCCTGGCCCTATGTGCACACACGGTCCTCTGCATGCGTGTGGGGAGCTTGTCACAGTTTAATGACATCATTTGTTACCGAGACCTACTTCTATTCTGTCTCACCCCCCATCCGATCCTGCTGAAATAGGCATCCTATACCCGAATAAAAGAACTGGCTTTTAGCGCAGGCTCATTTCATTGAATGGAACAGCTGAGTGCTGCAGCAATGTTGTAAAAGTCCTATTTAGCACGAGGTTGGGAGGATTTCGGAGATAAACACGCAAACAATAATCAAGCATGTATTGCGGTTCTTACTGGCTAAGTGCTTGTCGTAACATTCAGCAGCTGTTGAACCGCAGAGGCCGTAAAAGTTGACTCGGGGGACCTAAGGGCGGATCAAGGATGCTCGTTTATGGTCAAACCCACTGAAGCACCTCGGATGGTGCCCATAAAAGTGCAAAATAAGACGTCGAGATCAAATTGGTTCGGCCCTGACGTTTATCTTCTTTCACTCTCTCCTTCCTTCCCTGGGTTCCTTTCTTTATCTCAGCCTCTCTTTTCATTGAGAGTAACCTCATTCAAGCTTCATGCTCTGATTAGAGAGTCTGTCAGCCATTGCTCATAAAGAGAAATTGACTGCTTCTCCGAGATTCATCAATGCATATCTCCTTTATGGGACTCTCTTGTAAGCGCCAGGCTGACTTTTAATGTCACACTCATTAGAATAATCTGTAAATCTGGCCCGGTTAAGTCTCGCATATTATTTATAAAGTTTGCTATCAGGCAGAAAAGCACGAGGCCTTAAGGCACGAAAGCGCTCAGAACCTCGGTTTGGTTTCTGTAATCATAACATCGAGGAAAATGTCCTGATGGGGCACTTTAAGTCTAATATCCCAGAATTCTCTACATGGGGGTAACAGATATTCATTCTGAAATGCATCATGCTCCTAGGGTCAACTGATTTGCTTTGCCATGATTATTTCATTGCTGTTTTTGCACTTTTGTGCATTTTGGGCCACTGGGGTGAGTTTTGGAGGCATAATCTAACAAGATGAGAGGGCTATATTTTTAGTGGAAATTTCAGATTAGGGATACATTTCACTGCTGTTTCAGGGCAGTTCAGAGACCGGTAAAAAGCCACCCCGGCCTGTTTAATGCTAAGAAATTAATTTGTGATGAGAGCAAGCAGATGTTCAATCGGGGTGGAGGGAGGCCAGCCACGTTTGTCTTATTTATTTGAAATGGGAATAGCATTGTGCTCCTCCCTAATCTAGAGAGAAAAATACATGACTTTCCATACATAACTAAATTGACTGTCAGCCTTTGATATGCTTTGCTTGCCGAGGCACTAAGGAGAGGGGGCCGCCATGCGCCATCTCACATTTAATAAACAGGAGAGTTTCCAGTGTACCACTAAGCCTACTTGCATGCACTCCATACAAAATGCCCAAACTAGATTAAATTGTCAAATGTTGCACTAAACTTTCATAGGATGTCGTGTCAACAGATTTGAACAAACAAATGTCACTTCCACTCAGTAACTATCCACATTCTGGAAAACATACTGTAAAATTAATATATACAACTAAATAAAACTAGTATACTACAGTTTTTCTCAGTCGCTTTGGTGCTTTTCTCACATCACTATTAACATTTGCACAGCAGTTAGTGCATTTCTCAAAACAATTAGTGCAAACTGCAAAACCTAGTGGATAACCTTCAAAAGCATGTCACTTGCTCAAAATGGATAGTCCATTCCTCAAAAGCAAGTATTTATGTCAATGAAACTGCCAGTGTCATCAAAATGAGAAGTCTTGACACCATCGTTTATGAACAAGATAGTCAAATGGCTTTGTCATGTTTTCATTATGACAGTTTATGCTCTCAGTGTTTTCCTCACTTGTCAGCTTTTTGAAAATTTTGAAAAAACATGGCGGAAAATCAGTTGGGGTTTTCTGTTTTCTTTTTGCACATAAATACAAAGTTAAGCTCCCAGATAGCAAGGTGACATTGATATTATGTTGATTTTCCATCCAAATCATCATTTTGAAAAGATATTGAAAAGTCATGGATTTATGGTTTACTGGGAAATTTTGACGTGGTGATTAAAACGTGCACCGCGCGACGACGTTTGAACTGTCGGCGGCGGAGATCATTTTGAGCAACAGTTCAGTCAGTCAGACCAACGGTGTTCAGCACTCTGTCAAGTTAAGCAGCTCCACCTTAATGGTAAGCAAGCATTTATTTATGTAACGTTAATGTTTCATTGTGAAATTGTACTACATTAAATTCGGGCATGTGTACAGTCTATGTACGTTGTACTGTCTAACTTACAAACTCATCCATGGTTGTTGGATCAACTAAGTAAGTAACGTTAGGCTAGCTATCATTGTTGCTGTGAAGGTGGCATTAACGTTAACGTTTTGGCAGTCTCGTTTATATTAGGCCTACCTTAGTTCTCAGTAAGTTACAGTTTATTATATTCATATAATTTATATAAAACATTAAGCTAGTAGTGCTAGGCCTAGTATGTTACTGTCACAATGTTAGGCTGAAGATGATGTGCTGCTGGTTAACGTTAACGGGAGGTTTAGCTGCTACCAGCTAACTTATGTAACGTTAACTCATCGTAAATCAGTACATATATCTGTGTGTTGCTGCAAAGCAAACATCATCAATGAGCTCACCCAGCTGGCTAACGTTAGCAGCTAAATATACCTTACTTGAAACTGAGTTATGCTAACACCATCTTCAGCCTGGCATTTTGACAGTAAACTCAAAAAACATACAGTATATAAATGATTATTCTAAAGTTTCACTTGTAAGTAGCCTTCAGTTTCAGTTGAAAATTGTTATCTAACACTGTTTATCTTTTTTTCTTCTATTTCTGCTAGGTACTGCTTCACTCTGCTACTGGTGGTGGATCAGGCTGACTGCAACCGTTGGTCTAACGTTAGGATGCAGCACACGAGAATTTCTAAAAGGAAAAAAGGTAAATAAATGTACTTGCTTTTCAAACTGATAACAAGTTGTCAATGGTTATTTATGCAAGTTTGTGTAGCCTAAACCATACCTAGGCCTAGTGAAATTTATCCTGGCTGTAGATAAAGCAGGATATGAATTTCCCAAAATTACTGTATATAATATTACAGCACTGGTATTACTACTGTACTAAGTTACAGTATGATCCATAAGTACTGTGATTAAAAATACGGTAGACAATTCAATACTGTATACATTACAGCACTGGTAGTACTACTGTAGTTTGCATTTACAGTATCAGGCATAGGTACTGTGATTTCATATACAGTAGGTGTACTGTAGAGTGACATACAGCAACTTGCTGGTTATTTGCTGCCAGCAAGTTGCTGTAAATTTTACGTTAAACTTTTTACAGTGTGTAACACATTTATGGCCTTGTTCTCAATAAACTATTATAACGCATTGCTTCTACCAGGTGCCATTGATGATATAGGGCCGTTTAGTCTTGCTTTACAGATCACTGGAATTTGTAATGATAATTCCGTAGACCTCTTCCTGCTCCATTAAGTTAGATTAAAATTGTACACATTTACTTTATTATACTACCAGACATTGTTGGAACTGCACCTACAAAAGCCAGATCATTTGTCCTTGTCTGAGTGGCGTTTTCTTGTTTCATGAAGAAAGATTGTGTACACATAATAAGGGTTTGGAAATTGCGCATGTTTTGACCTAAACGTTCGTTCAAAGACACACTCTGGACCAGATATATGACATTATTTGTGCCTGTCCTAGACATTAATTCTTCACTATCAACACCTTACTGTAATTCAAATTAGGAGACCAGTGCACTGAGGTTGCTGAGTGACATTCGAATGAGTTGACATTCATATTCAAAAATAAGAGACCGCTGCAAACGTGGTAACAGTGACGAGATGTTTTAATATAGGCAGACTGGCGACAGCAGTGGCACATCAGAGATGTTTCTGGATGAATGCACATATAAAACGTGACACAGCAACCACGGAACAGACACACAATGTACACGCCATGTTGGCGGTCTGAACCAGCCCTTAATATCATCTGCCTGTCTATTCTTTACAGCCTCCTCTCAGATGGTTTTAAAGAGGCCATTGCCGCATTCATTGATATTGCAAAAATACAACATGCTGAAATTAAAAACCTTTTGGTGAGCCATAAGGACAAGATTTAAGGCCTTCATTTAGGTTTATTTATCAATAAACTAAGCGATGCTTCAGATAATACTCTCTTGTAATGGCACAAGTAAAGGAGCTGCATCGAATACATGCAAATCAGTGGAAGAGTGCTATCGGACATTGTGTGTTCAAGACAATTCAGAGCCTGCACAAAGCCCTTCACAGTTGGGAAGAAACCACTCAAAATGAGACTTCCATTAGACCATTCCATTCCATTCTAAGTGGATAGCGAAGTGCAGCTGAGTCATAGTGGTGTCTATGTAGGCCAGGCTTTTGAATTGTTTAGCTCGCGATAAATCTTTTACTGTACAGACACCACTGTTAGAGGATGGAGCCCGGTCTCTGATATGCGAATCGCTTTTTTCAGACTGAAAATCTATGACTTCACTTCATTAGGTTTTTTTGTTCTTTTTCAGCATTTGACATTCACTTCATACTGAACAGAAACCTGCAAATCAATATGTATGTGACTGAAATTACAATGTCAAGTTTTCAATGTCAGTTGTACTGTGTGCAACAGAAAAGCATTTCAGAATTCAACATTCTACTTGTGATATCCACAAACGAGTTTCACCAGGAGTGCTGTTTGGGTGTAGAGAAATTAGTATTCCTCTGGTGCTCTTCAGCTTAGAGATCCAACACGATTTCAAATTTAGTAGTGAGTCTGAGGTACTCAAGAGGATATTTGAAAAAAGTAAAAAGCCTTTATTGAGCTTTGCTATCAATTAAAATCATGCCAACATGTTTCAGGCAAAATGGCCTTCCTCAGATTTTTGCCCTGGGGAAGGCCATTTTGCCTAAACCATGTCTACTTGTGATATATTGTGATCATGAATAAAAATGGCTCATACCTAAATTTGTTGTCTGTTTTTCCAAATAATGTAAAAAGATCATCAAGAGAGAGCATGCTGACTGAGTGTTCCTTGAAGTTTCTCTGTTTCAGTGGCCATCAAGCTGATGGTGGTGCTAATTTCTCTGTACAACTACCCCGGACTCCTCCTAGGGGAATCAACCAGATTACAACTGGATATTAACACACACACAATATTACGTAAATTTGAGGGTAACACCCTGTGAGGGAGAATGGTCAGATAAGACATAGGGACAGAGTCGAGAGAGCCCCTGCACTCATGCAACCAGAAAGCCTCTCATCAGAGCTTCACTCAGCCATCACGACAGCCCTCTATCCATTACAGTGGTTGAAATATCATTGTTCAAAAAGGGCCTGGATCCATCGAAAGACTTTGTAGTGCTATGAATATTGTAACTAAGTGAGAGCAAGAAGATGGTGCTATGAATATTGTAACTAAGAGATTTCGAGAAGATACTTGACTGTTTAATGATACTTGTTGGACTCAAAAGTTTTCTGAAGAGCAGTGAATCACATAGGTTGAAATATTCATTAATTTACAGACTGGAAGGCAGACAGAAAGACAGGTAGAAAGGCAGACAGACAGGCAGACAGACAGACAGTATATTTAGCTTGCAATATACTTGCAATACAATATTTACCAGTGAAAAGTTTTTCCAAAATTCTTAATATTAAGTCATGCACTTCTGCACTCAAAACAACTCCTCAGCAACTGACTTTGAGACTCTCCTGGTGAACTGTGGAACTCTGCGTGGCAAATCACATCCACCCTCTGAGGTAAGGCCACAGGCCAAAAAGAGTGTGTCTCAGAATGCACTAATCCTTGCTTCTGGCTGTGCACAGTATGAATGACTTGAGGCACATTGAGAGAGAGAGAGAGAGAGAGAAGATAAAATGGTGGGTGTGAATCTCTATGAGCAGAAGAAACTGAATAATTTTAATGCTCCCTATTTTCAGAACAGGGCACAGATTGAAAGAGAAGACAATCTATATTTTAAATGTACTTCTCCCCTCAATATATTTGGAGGACCTTGTTGAAATTCTGTCAGTAGATTTAAAATAATTGGAGCCAAAATCATATAAACATCAGATAAAAATGTAAGTATAGGATATAGGATAAAAACCGATATAACCGTGAATAGCAGCACTGAGGCGTTTCCTTGTGGATTGGGTGGCATTCAGATATTTACAGTGTTTTAGGCCTCACTGACAGCCATAGCCTTCTGCATGTCTGGAGAGAGAAGATTACCGAAGCCATGACCTTTTAACTACGTAACTATGCAACCCAGCAGCAGCATGCCTTGCACAAAAAAAATGCATTGTTTATTTCTTTGGTGCTCCCCCTCTCTCTCCCTCTCCCCACATTATTTATTTCATGTTTCCAAATCATTATTTTCCTGCAAGTTTAATTATGCCTTCCTAAATGAGTCTAGCGTGAAAAAAGCTTACTTTACCCAATTAATTTCACATAAATTAGAATAGACTTCCCTGATACAGGCTTGTTCTTTATGGGCATTATCCAGCATAATATTCTAAGGATAAAGTGGGGCCACAGAGAGTGTGGAGAGACTCCAATGACAGGGCTAACCATGTCGGATATAGAGTGGAATGGTGCAGAACAATTTCGATTAGAGCCTTTATTACAAGAATATTCTACAATTTTTTTGTGGGGGAAAAAATAAAAAAAGACACTCTTGTAAGGAAAACAAGTGTTCATTTCAGCCACACTCGTTGGGTTTTCTGGTAGGATGACTTGTGCCTGTGTCGCTCTGCGTTTACCCATGAGGCTTTGGAGACGTGCCACTGAAGAGAGCTCTGGAGTGGGAGCAGCTGCTAAAATCAACGTCTTGTCGGTGCGAGTTGTCCTGAGTCAGCCACTATTCTGTGTAAGTGTCAAGAGCAGGGAGCAGTGGGACTGATAAAAGCAATCAGCACTCCTCTAGAGCCTCTACCTGCTGCTAGGCCTTTTCATTCCTTAGCTCTGCCCGGCCTCACAACCCTCCTGAGCCCCCAGCACCATCGCCAGGGCCCAAGGGTATTAATTAAAGTATGACAGGCCGTCTGCGTTGTTGTGGAAAATAAGGTTAACTTAATCACAGAGGGAAAGGTCAGCATCTCACGCTATTCCGAATCCAAATGAGCCTGTCGATCCCCTCCCTCTACCTTATCTCACACACACACACACACACACACACACACACAACACACACACACACACAGCATTACTCTCCCTCCATTGGCATTGCAGAGCGCCACTGGGCGGGCTGTCCTGTCCATGCCGATATCCATAGCGTCAAATCTTGAGAGCTTCCTCTCGTCTGTCATCTCCCTCCTGTTCACCCTCTCTCTCTCTCTCTCTCTCCACCTCACACCCCTCTCCCTCGCTACTACTGCTGCTGCTGCTGTCTCCCCCGCCTAGGACCTCTTCTCTTGGCCTCCTCCTCCTCCTCTCCTGGAAGTGTCGGCAGCTGTCTGGAGCTGTCATGTCACGTTAGCGTGGCAGAAGGACAGTACTGATTATGTCCGACGACGGCAAGACGACCTGGACCAGGGGAGTGGGCCCAAGTGGAGAGCCAGGCAGTGCCAGCCCGGTGACTGGTGGGCCTCTGGGGATGGCAGCACCCTCAGCAACCAGTCCCCCTCTCCCCTCCCTCCCTTCCTCTCCCTCCCACGCCCACCCTCGTCTCCGTCCGCCTACTCCTGCTCCCTGCTCGTCTCCTCATCTGATTGACAGGAGCAGAGTTGGCTTTTGAGGAGCCACTGCATCTGGCAGCCTTCATTATTTCCTCCTTTTCTCCTTCTGGCGTGTTCTTGCACATGCATGAAAATACTGTCTTTTCTTTCTCTTTCCCTCTCATTATTGGCCTCTGTATCTCTCATTCTACTCATTCTGCGTTCTCTCCACATGTTTTAATTATTACATGTTTATAACACCATTATTACAGTCATTAACCCTTACAAGCCCGACCGTTCTAATTTCGTTAAAATTTTAACGATGACCAATCATCTAATATCTCAGCTGTCCAATGACTGATTTTATTTCTGAAATCTTCCCCGTAATGCTGACAACATAAGCTTCAATTTGATATGATTGGTTAAGGGGTTTATGGCTTAAATGTTTTGGATACTTGAAGATGAGTCGTGAAAAAACTTTTCACTTCAGTCATACATTTTAACATGGACCACCAGATGCCACCTGCACTTCGTTGGAGTTTACCTCGACTGGAAACCACACAGCTGGATAAACTGAGGTAATATATATTTTACATCGTTTCTAGTTATGGTTCATCTTAATTTGTATTCATAAAATCATGTTATTTGACAGTAATATATGCTTTCTCATCAGCATCAACATTATGGCATAGCGGGGGCTAAGTGCATCGTCATGTAACTTTAGCTAGCTGCATTACTCTGAACTGCTCGCAGTATTCTCGTTTGCTTTTGATTTCAGTTATTTTCATTTGACAATTTCATTTAAAAACCTGTTAGTATATAACCTGTAAGTAAGTTTGTTTTCTAGTACCAATTTGCATGTTAGGTAAGAATTATATTGGCAAGTCAGTATAGCATACCAAAGCTGAATAAATCAATGGGCCAAGCGTTTCTAAGTTATGCGTTCTCTTACATGAAATAAGTTGAGCGATATTTTTACTCCTCTCAATATGTAGTTGTAGAAAACAAGATGTGAAATCAATGGATTCTGTCAGAAATGTAGTGCTAATTAACGTATTGCCTCTCCTCGGGTTGTTACCTCGCTAGGCAGTTTGTAGTGAACTGTTTTACCTTGCTAACTTCTAAATGACAAACATCAGACGTGCTTGTCTCAACATTTTCTAAGATGGCATGACTTGATATTCTACTCTTCTCAATATGTAGTTTTATAGAAAACATGATGTGAAATCACATATTATGTCAGAAAATGTCATTATTGCATTTAAGCAGTTAGTTACTAGGTGAAATGTAATCTGTCTTTATCTTAATGCCAGCCAGGCAATCAGATTTAGGGTAGCTAAACCCATGTGTAATAAAATGACTTTTCATACTTCTAAATATTTTTGAGTTACTCAAAATGCTTCAATAGTTTAGGCTACCTCTTCTTGTGTATGTATGTGCACACACGCACACATCTGTAGTTTTGTGATTTTAATTTTTAAATTAATAAATGTATTACATTTGTATGATTTTACTGTTGTTTCAGATGGAGGATGACAAGACCTACACAGACCTCCTTGCAGGCCTGAAGAGGTAGCTGACTGCTGATGAGCTTGGCGCACAATGTTGAAGACCATGTGAGGATGGAGGAAGAAGGTATAGATTTAGGTGGCGTGCGTAGGGTGGTGTAGACTGCCCTACACTGTGAAATAGACTTGTTATGTTGATTTTTATGTTGTTGTCCCAGGCATATGTGGTTTTACCAACCGGAACGGGTGGGAGGTTGTGCTTAGTAGGCCGTCGTATGCAAACACACAGTGCAGGGCATGGGATCTAAGAGACCCCAGAAGAGTTTCACAGTTTTCTGGGATTGATCATTGACATGGGACTTCACTTCCCTCCCTAATATCCATTGCTGCTGGGGAACCAAGTCTCTGAAGGGATCAGGGAGCGTTGACCAAATGAGAAATACATATTGTGTACACTTTTTCTCCATTGACATTGCTGTTTCAGTAGTTTCTTATTATTTCAAGTTTGGCAATGCAGAATCTGGTGTTGAACCTAGGTTTGGTAGCTACAGCCAGAAAGACTTTGGCGAAAATGTATCACAACAGCTGGCAGGCATTTCCGTCAAAATTTAAGCCTCGCCTTCAGCTGCTCCAACTACTACTCTGTCGTCTTTTCATCAAGTACATATTCCTGTACAGCAGGAGCCAAAGAAAAATTGTTGGCTTTGTTATAAAAACAATACATAATAACACTAAAGTAGCTTGTATGGCCTGGAGTTTAGCGGTAGGTGACTGCTTTTTTGGTAAACAAAATTGCTGTCAGATTTGGCATTCTACAGAAGGGGATGCGTTTCGTTATGAGTCATAGGTCTTCTGTGTTTAACCTTCAGGTTCCCCACCCCACCTTTCCCTATCCTCCTCTGTGTGTGTGTGTGTGTGTGTGAGTTTGTGTGTATATTCTCAACAGGCTTGTTCTATGTAATCCACTTTCAAATGTTTAGACACATTGATTTTTGAGTGATGTTGAAGTTGATTGTATTCCTAGCTTTTCATAAATAATACATTTTATAGATGTATATCATTTTCATATTACACTAATTTATATAAGGAAGTTGTATCTGTTGAATCAAATGTAGTCTATGTCTCTATTCAGAATTGATCTTCAATAAATATACAGTATACTTACTTCCTGTATTACTGGTAAGGTACATGTTTTTCTTTTATATATCATTATTGTTGACTGTAGCATTTGCTTATATACAAATAAATGGTTTATTCTTATGGACCAAATAAATCTAAACCATTGTGTCTGACTTCATTATTAGTTTTTATGCATACTTTTATGTTTTTGGTGAGAAAGAGAATGTGAATTCTGTCAACATTCTAAATCCCGTTTCCTGCATTTTTTTACACTTATCACTTAATTTATCATAACTTTTGAAAGGTTAATGATATTCCAATTCAGTCTTTTTTGTTAAATAGCCCACAACTTGCTGAACATGTCATACACTCTATATTTTTCTCTATCTCGTATAGAAATATGATGAAAATTCATTTTTATGCTTAATGAAATTAAATTTTAACGAATTTCGGTATACATTTGGAGAGGATTTTCAAAGACTGTTCATTACTATATCAACATTACCATATGTATTTTACATCATTTGATAGAACTGACCCTTCTGATTACAATGGTATGTATATCCCATTGATGGTATGTATTATACTCAAGAAATAAGGTTTTTTGTGTAAGGAGGTCATCCAGCACCAAAAATGGAATGTTCGGCACGGGCACGAAAGGGTTAATGTGAAATTGGTGTGACAGAGAGGCAGTGTGACAGTGAAAGACAGAGAAGTTGGGTCTCCTAATGTTTCTAGCGGGCTGCCAACTGACGCAGGCTCCAGCAGAGACAGGCTCGATGCCGTACATGTAGCCTCAGGTGAAGCTCGTTAAGGACGGAATAACAAACAGACTTCATCCCTCCATCAAGGAAATGAGAGCGGTAATTATCTCACTCTTTCTATCTTGTGAAAAGAGAGGGAAAATGTGAGGCTGGCATTGAAGTCTGAAAGTAAATAAGGACTCAAGGAGCAGGGGAGCTTTTCCCCAAAGCCCTCAGTGTCTGATTTGGTGTCAGGGGTTGTTTGTGTAAGCCAACCTATAAATAGATTTTTTTTCTTTTGGAAGGCGTCCTCAAAGATCTAAAAGTCGCGGTAATCTGACCAAAAAAACGCAAGCTACTAGACATTATGATGATTAGCCTATTTTGATGTCAGAAACCCAGCATTCCAGAAAGAAGGCATATTATTTTGTGAGGCCTTGAAATTATATTCAAAACAATATTTTTCAGAAGAAAGTTGAAAATAGAGACTTTTCTTACTTAAAAGGTTCAATAGACATTATCAAAATACACTTTGCAAAATACACGGATGTAGTCAATGATGCACATTCAGTCCAGTCATGTGTTGCCTAAGAAACAAGAAAAAGCATGACTCATACCTTTTAAAAAGGTTGGTAAGGTCTCATGAGTGGTTGATGAAAATAGCTCAATGAGAGGTTGATGAGATGAGCTCATAGTGACTTTTAATATGCTGAGGTAAAACTTTCTGACTAGAATTGTTTCCTTTTCAAAATAAAAAAAAACAAAAAAGGTCCACATAAGTTTATTTCTTAGTGCTGTGTGAGATTTGACAGAATTGCTCTTTGAAGATATGATAATACAATGACAAAATATCTAATCATTTCTATCTTAGATTTTACTTTGCTACTTATGCTTTGTTTTTCTGTTGCTCAGTGCTTTTGCAAGTGTGGCTTAATTCTAATGATAAACCCAAAATGTCTACTCAGAGGTCATTTGATTATCAGTCTTTCACAGAAGCAGATAATTGGTGTCGGCTGTGTAGGATTTTTGCTGTATCTAATTTTAGAATATAATTTTCCCTGCCCAGATACTGTTTGTTGTGCAGAAACAATGTGAAGCTTCTCATAAAATCTGAAACAACTGTAGTCTGTAACAGATTCTGGTTTCTGCAGGATTCTCCCAGCTCTGAGCCCGACTCAGCTATTCAGGACAGTCTGTGTGTGGTCATTGAGTTGACATCAGGCTGTCTCATTCCCAAGAACTTCAAAGAGTATATCAGTCAAAGGATCCTGACTCACTACTGCAGAAAATATATTTTTACAGTAACTGAAATAACCAGTTTAGCCTCAAAAGCTCTCTCTAGTGGGAAGGGGATCGAGCGATCTGCCATCTGATTTTTAATCATACTCACTCATCAAAATCTGGCCAGATTGTGTGTTAACTAGATGTACCAAAGAGCGGTACAAAATATGGCCGCCGCCCAGTCCAGCACATTTTTTCCACAAAAATAAGTCACGCTGAAAGGCATATATGATTCTAACTGTCTCACTGAATTGCATTATGCACACTCAATTCTCACTGGTATCTGCTAGACAACAAGTACCAAAACATGATTAGTTCATACTGTAGATTTCACAAGTAAAATACATTTTATACAACCCCACCCCCACCTTGCCTGTTCATAATTCTGAGAAATTCTGGAATTGTGTGCATGTGTGCGTGTACATGTTTATGTTTATGTGTGTGTGTGTGTGTGTGTGCGTGCTTGTGTGTGTGCCTGTGTATGTGCCTGTGTGTGTGCATGTGCATGCATGCGTACATATGTCTACTGTGTGAGTATGTATCATACGTATGATTACTGTGAATGTATGTGTGTGCGTGTGTATCTGTTTATGCACATGTGTGCATATGGAATGGGTTAACATGACCCCTGGAGGCAAACATACGCAAAAAATTGGTCATCCTAGGCCGTACGGTTCTCAAGATATTCACAGAAAACTCTGTTGGTGTACGTTCACTAAATGTACACATAAATTAATTTATTGTATTGCCCCCCATGAACGGAATTCCACGAAACTTGGCGTGCATTCGGAGGGTGTCATAATGATCCTACACAATTTCGTGCAGTTTTGACCATGTCAGCCAGAGATATTGTGATTAAAACACCTAATTTTTTGCTTTTTAATTTTTAACTAGGTGGCGATATACATGAAATAAGTGGTAATGGGATGGGTTGACATGGCCCCTTAAGACCAACATACAAAAAAAAGGTGGTCCTCTTAGGCCGGTCTCTACGGTTCTCGAGATATTCACAGAAAACTGTGTCCGGCCACCTACAGGCCAGTTGATGTACAGTAACATAAATTAATTTATTGTGTGGTCCCCTATGAACGGAATTTCACAAAACTTGGCGTGCATTCAGAGGGTGTCATAATGATCCTACACTTCCAATTTCGTGCATTTTTGACCATGTTAGGTCACAGATACCTGTGATTACAATACCTCATTTTTACTTTTTTGTTTTTAACTAGGTGGCGCTATACATGAAATGGTTATGGAATGGGTTGACATGGCCCCTTAAGATACAACATACAAAAAAAAGGTGGTTCTCCTAAACTCTACGGTTCTCGAGATATTCACAGAAAACTGTGTCTGCCCTACCCTCCTTTCCAGTCCAGCAGGGGGTCCAGTCCAGCAGGGGGGCTACAGATTAAAACGAAAAACGATGGTTCCATGCTATCCATGTGGGGCTACATGCCCACCAAGTTTCGTGTACCCCGGTCTTTCAGTGTCCATAGAATCCTTGATGGAAAATTGGCCATGCGGAAAAAAAAAAAAAAAAAAAATCTGACTAAATCTGACTTTGCTCTTGCGGTGGTCATAATAATGCAGAGGTGTCATATCTACTAATTTGTAACAAGTTGTCCATAAGTTTTTCATAATAGTAGTCGACAAGTCATGATGTATCATTACAGTGCTGGTTAGGGCTGCAACTAACAATTATTTTCATAGTTGATACAAGGATACAAGGATACAATGATTTTATTTGTTACATACTGTACTGAGAGATGCTTTGTAAAACATGTACAGTAGGGTATATGGCATTTAGCTGCTCAACTTTCCTGTGCAAAGGTGTCACCAACTATTTATAAGTATAAAGAAGAAAGATTTAGAAGAATTTAAAGAATGATTAATCGATTATCAAAATAGTTGGCAATTAATTCAATAGTCAACAATTAATTGATGAAGTGTTGCAGCCCTATTGCTGGTGCTAACATTATTACAGCAGAGGCTCTTCTCAGAGGGTGTTCTATCTTTAGATGGTGATAAATAATAGATGTGTTATTATTGTACAGCTGTACACAATTTACAGTGCATGTTACTTTGAGACAGGTCTCATTTTTGGGGAAGTATAGTCCATTTAGGCTTTAGCTCAACATCAACACCCTCTGCTGTGGTGGCAGCCACTTTGTCTACAACTAGTTGACTGTTGCTTACAGTGCTTACTACACTCTTAAAACGAATGTGTTGAAAACAACACAAATTGAGTTGTTTTTAACACACCTCTGTGTCCAGATACTGTAGAGACAGCACAGTTTGTGTTTTTTCCTTTTTTTAATTTGTTACACCATATGTGTTGAAAATAACACAACTTGCATTTTGTTGTTTAACACATCTCTGTGTCCACATAGAGACAAGACAACACATATGTTTTAAGTAGTGATTTTTTTCTGATGGTCAACTAGTTAACTAGTTAACTGGTTGAAGAAACCCCTAGTGGAGGGTACTTTTGCCTCACTTGTACCTGTTAACTTAAAGTAGCACAATGTAAGAATTCTACTTTTTTGTTCATTTTCATCCTACTGAGTACTAAATGGGTACAACATGCACTGAGAACGGATGAAAAAGATCATGTTCCTTGCTAGAGGCATGTATCGTTATGGACAGAGATTCAATTCTGTCTATTGTAAATCTGTGTGTCACCAAAATAATTAAGTCATTATTTTAATGCAAAAAGAACACCGTGTTGCAATGTTGTCTACATTGTGTTGAATACAATATCACATGTACATCAATGATTATAATGATGACATTGATTTACAATGAAACTTTTAAAACTGGTTGGTAGGGGTTGGGAGGCTTCTTTTGAAATCATAAGAAGATGATTGACGGAGCTCTTAGATAAGCCCCACCCCCTGCTGAATGCGTGAAACATTATACACTGCATAATCACATGGTCTTCTAACCTCCAAAGTACATCATCTGCTGCTATCTGTATAATCCTATTGGTGAGAGAAAAAGCATAAACCTTCTTGACCAAGATATGACATGACATTGCATGACGTGCTAACATAAGCTGGCAGACACATTCCTGGCATCATGTTGGGGTTCATAGGCGCCGATTTATGTTTCCGTCGGTGGGTGCTCAAACAATTAAATGCCTGATACCAATGCCCATTATTGGTATTGTTGCCATACGGTTTTTGAGAAGTAATGTATGCACTTCAACACTTTAGGAAATCAACAGCGGCCGACACACAAAACGCCAATACAGTTTGCGGGAGTCCATGGGTGTCACCCCCGAGGACATTTCTTAAATGCTGTTAAGCAAATTCACAATTTTTGTGCACTTTCAGTCACCTACACTACGCCTAAATCACGCATGATCCGTCGTTTGACTCCTGGACATTTTACGTAACTCAGAAGGTTAATTGCGTTAACCCAAACTAAAAGGAAAAACACTTTGCTTTGTTTTTATAAACAGAAATTATATTTTGTGTTGACATCACGCCGTTAAAAAAACGAGATATAGCCTATCCATCCAGAAGCGCACATTAGCCGACAGTAAGTAGAGGCAGTGGTTCTCAAACTTTGCCACATCCTACACTGGTGTAAAAGGCGTGTATGGTATCATATTTTTTGTAAAAGTCTGCCAGGGATATTCTTAGGCCTATGAATGGTGTGACTTCTCACAAAAGCATAGTCACTGGGGTCAGCTAGATGTAGCTTTCTCCTTCACCAACCTGTGAGCCTATGAGGCAGTCACGTCGTCAGTGACACTCTCAGGTCCTTCTCATCTGCTGATACAGCAACATGAGTATTCCACTATAGCATTGCTCCTCATTGCCTTACTCCTTTCCTTTTCAGAATGTTCTTTCTATCCATAATCATAAGTCTTTCTTCAGTGAATTAGCAAGATACCATCAGAAGCCAACAATCCTGTGCGCGAGCTCTCTCTCCCGTGCGCATGAAGCTGTTTGCATGTTGTAGGCTAGATTTGCGTGAGTTCTTTCTATCTGCTTTACTTTTGCAAGTTGCGACCACCTAGGCTATGTTATAGACAGTCTATGAGGTACCAGTGTTTAGCTGTGCCACAAAACAATAAGCTTTGTCAGACTATTTTTAAAATGATATTCAGGGCTATATACATTTTAAACATTCGGGGCTGAAGACCCGACAGGGAAGTGTCAGGAATTTTCATATGAGAGACCCTCTCATTGGTGGTTAGGATATGGAGTAGGGGATTGACAGCAACATAGCCAATCACATTATTAGAGATGCTGAATTTAACATCAACTGTGATGTTTGATTTTAAATGAATGTAAATTTAGCCGAGACTGTAAGCTGGCACACGTGGGTGCTCGATATTTTCCGTGGGTGCTCCGTCACCCACGGTATCGGCGCCTATGTTGGGGTTTGTGATAAAAAAAATTCGGGGCCTGATTTCTTCAGTATATTTATATGCGGTGCTGCATTGCCCCGAGGCTAGTATGTGTGTGAGTTGATGATGATGCACCCTCTGTGATGCAGTGCAGTAAGGCAGATGTTGGCAGAGCTCCTGAACCGCACAAGCTCTGGACAACTCACTGGGATCTTAATGGGGGTTATTTGCCTGGGGTGCTCCCCTCAAGAAGACTGCTCTTCAGTTTGAAAACATACACATGCATGCACACACACACACACCAGCTCCAACTAGCTCAACACATGCACAAACACACACACACACACACACACAGGGTCACAGGCCAGAAAAGAAACTTTTGTGATTACAGCAACATATTTGCGGGGGGAACTGGCCTTGATAAGGCCACGAGACAGCTCCATCGGCTTGGCCTGATGTGCAGTGGTACAAAACTCAGCCTACTGTGAAACTCATGACTGTATGTTTTGGTGATGTTTTGGCTGCAGAGAAGCACTGTGCACTCCCTCTCATCTTTTTTATATTCAAAGGAGCCTATTTAAAGTGAACCCACCACTTCATCCGTGTAAACTGTTTATTGTGTCTGTAATAGGAAACTGACTTTGTATATGCCAGCACAAAGAACATCTTACTTGTTTTTATGGGGAAACAAAAGTCTCTACTTCCTCCACAGCAAAACATAATCCCCTGAGTTCTATTGGTTCTGTCCACCAAGTTAATTTACATGCATGTGCACACAGATGCCACACAAAAATGCAGCTGCAATTCCTGGATGACAGTGACCTTGATTTAGACTCATGTAACATTGTTCCCAGTTGCGTCAGTCTTACAGTAATGCATATTTTAAATGAAAATAGGATTCATATGCTTTTAAAATATTAAAGAAATGCATTCTCTAATTCTTAAAAGCACAGCAAAGTTGGATTCATCTGTGGGATTAGGCTATAGGGATTGTAGGCATTCAGCAAGCATATAGATATTTCCTCCGTCTTACCACAAAGCTGTAAAGTACTTACATAAACTCCACACATGGTGATCAGAACTAACTGGTTGTTTCAGTTGTTCAAGGTGTGCTTCTTCGTCCTGTACCAGGCTAGACATGTTGAAAAGGCTGTGTGGTAGTGGCTGGAGTGCTCGCCCCAAATGTGCCCTGGTGTGGCAATTAAAGGATTAATTAATAATAAATTAATTTCATGTCTGCCGCCACCCCCACTACCCCCTTGATACATGTGCAGCAAGAACCAGACTGTGGCAGTGAGTCTGTCTGGTCCTGTGTGCTGTTGAATAAATTAATATTGTAGCGATCTCACCCTCACACAAGATTCACCTTTGGCCAGGACGGCCATTCATTGGAACAGGAAGACTCGAACACAATAAGACAACTAGGACTCATACGGATAACTACATAGGGCAACACAGGGGTAGTCTCAGCCGCACATGTAACACACAATAAGGGTTTACCACACACATCAACACGAGGATAAACACATATGAGGTACAACCAAAGAGACTAACACGCTAACAAATACACAACATGCTAAATGTAACTACAACTATTATAACCGACATTACACATTCTAGCATTCACTCGCACTGCATTCTGGGAGACACTCATTCAACGTTAGACATGAACATCCACCGACGCTACATAACCCCCTCCCGAGCCATTGTCGTCCCTGGCAATGACAGCTCAGCTCACCGCTCGCAGCTGCGTCGGTGTCAGTCCCAGTGCTTAGTCCAAGTGACCGGAAAGCCTCCGGCTGCACGATAACCCCTCCCGACTGGAAGGGCTCTCGGCTGCCTCTGTCACATCAGTTCTCCCGGAACAAGCACCAGAACCGGCCAGGCGTGGGTGGCAGGTGTTGCTTGGGCCCTCGGTCTCCCGCCGTGCAGCTGCGCTACCTCAAACAGCAGCAAACAGTCCCACTGCAAGCCGAACCCCCGGATACGCTGGAACCCCTGGACGTTCGGTAGCCCCTTCTGGCTACTGTGACAGCTCGTGGCCGTTGCCACCTGTCCACAGTGTGCCGATCTCCAGGCGGTCAGCAGTCCACATCGAGGTCCCTCCTCACGCTGCCCTCTTGTAGAACTTTTGTCGGCTGTCTCTCGAGCACAACGATGCTCCACTGTGGCGGGAAATGGAGACCCCGACCCTCCCAGCAGGCTCGGGACACACAGAAACTCACACCCAAAACATGAAAAACATTGCGCAGACTTGCGTCAACCGGAATGTGCGCACTTCAAATCTCAACAGTCCACAAAACGATAGTTCCCAAGGTTCTACAGGTTGATGTTACCCTCTTGGTCACTAGCTGGCGCACCGCAAGCTCCCGAACTAGATGCTATAACTCCATCACACTCTCGACCGGCAGCTGACGCTCTGGAAGTTCTTCAGTAACTGGCGGTGTAAACCCGGCCACTGTGGTCGTGTTCCAAGGTCGTCAGAGAGTTTGCGCTCTCTATGGATGAGATCCTCGGATGACGGCAGCATCGACATCGGCGTCGAGCCAGGAACTTCTTGCCAGCCGCGGACACTTCCACAATATTGTAGCGTCGGTGGATGTTCATGTCTAACGTTGAATGAGTGTCTCCCAGAATGCAGTGCGAGTGAATGCTAGAATGTGTAATGTCGGTTATAATAGTTGTAGTTACGTTTAGCATGTTGTGTATTGGTTAGCGTGTTAGTCTCTTTGGTTGTACCTCATGTGTTTACCTCATGTGTTTATCCTGTTGATGTGTGTGGTAAACCCTTATTGTGTGTTACATGTGCGGCTGAGACTACCCCTGTGTTGCCCTATGTAGTTATCCTAGTATGTCTGATTGTGTTTGAGTCTTCCTGTTCCAATAAATGGCCGTCCTGGCCAAAGGTGAATCTTGTCTGAGGGTGAGATCGCTACAATATATACATTTGTGTGTGTGTGTGTGTGTGTCTGTGCATGTGTGTGTGTGCATGTGTGTGTGTGTTTGTATGGGGGACATGGTGATAGAGGGCGCCTGGCTGTGATTAAAAAGCAGTCCACGTCTCGCCTTCCAGCTGCTGTCGAGATCAAAGCTGCCGCTCCAAAGTTGCAAGCGCAAAAAAAAAAAAAAAAAAACAAAGAGACCAACATTTGAATGAATATTTCTCTTTAATCTGGGATTGAGTGGTGTGACAGTGCCACCGCTAAAAACACAGGTGCTGAATGGTGCACAGGAACTCCTCACTCAAACACAGACCCACACCACTCTAAACCAAATAGAAATGTAATCATAATGTCATTGGCGAAAACAATGCTAAATAATAATTATAATTTACTTATATCAAAATGTACTAATCTAACTGATTTGGGGGAACAAGATGACACACACACACACACACACACACACACACAAACACATACCAGCTCCAACTACTGTAGATCAACAGATGTGTGCCTCAAACCCACTTATTCTGCTGACCTTGAGCCAGACCAGAGCAGATGAAACCACCGTGATGTTGGTTATTTCCCCCATAGCCAAGTGTCAGATCTATGACATGGGCTCTGTGGCAAATGCCTTTAGCAGCGCCAGGAAGCCTAGACCCCTCCTTAGTCTGTCTTGCTTGACTGACCACAGTAACCTCCCCCAATCACACACTCTCTCTCTCTCTCTCTCTCTCTCTCTCTCTCACACACACACACACACACGTCATCCATGCAGCTTCCACTCTTCTTTCTCAGATTCTCTCCACTCTTGTCTCCCTTCTGTCTTGGACAGCAGGAGGAAATGTCACAGCATCACACTGCACTGCACTATCTCTTCATTTATGGTTTTGTTTGTTTGTTTGCATTATTATAATTTTTTCTTTATTATTGTGTTAAATGCTCCAAATGTAAAGCACTTTGAGCTGCATTATGTGTATCAAAGGTGCTATACAAATAAAGCTTATTGTTATTATTATTACTATTATTATTGGTTTGGTCATGTAGCCAACAGTGACTTTTATATGGCAAGTGTGCATATGGCAAGACTGCTCTTCAGTCTGAAAACATGCACATGCACACACACACACCACATACATTTGCCATTTTACCCCTGGCAAATGTATTAAATTAATGCCAAATCTCAAATGTAATACAAAGTGTTAACAGTCAACACTTACATGCAGGTGTAGCATACTAAATCCACAAAACTAAGCCACTAAATCATAACACATAAAATCAGGGGCGTCTGCAGGAATTAATGCTATGGTACGCACACCCATCACTTCCCATCATCATTGCCTTAACTGAAAATTAATTAAATTGAATACGCTCGCGTTGCACTTTGAAAGTTGAACCAAATTCAATGTTCAGCTTGCTCAACGCTAGCGTTACGCCAGCGTCGCCAACATTCCGCTGCCGAACCATAGAGAACAATAGGAAACCTGCCGTCTGCCTAATGTGATCCCCGCCTTATTGCCACTGCAGTTGCCTTGTACCCATACAGTCTAGAGATGGGTGTGAATGTGAATGTAGACTTGATTGATGAAATGAGCTGACAGAATAGGCTACGACGAAATGGCTAGTGCAAGGAAACCAGAATTGTTTGTGTGGACTGATGGTGAACTGTCAACTGTAGTCAACTGTAAAACTAATAAACTTTATTTTACGGTTTGTGAAGGGTGCAGTCCCGTCCCTACCCAAGTTCTAGGCTATTCTGTCACCACATTTATAATATTGCTATAAAACCTTCGTTAGTAACAGTCAATACTTTTGCCTGCATCAAATGCAGCGCGTGCATTCAGTGTGCTACCATCGGTTTAATCGTGAGTTCTAAAGCGCCTTTGTATGCTTATATCTGATTTCACTTTCATTTGTGAATGCATGTATATATGTTGAAAGACATGTAAAATAAATGTGCGGTTTCGGGCAGTGCGTTTACAGGGGGGTTCACCCTTTATTACGACATCCCGTTATTACGACAACCCTCTAGACATGCCCCAACTCCGATTTTTTTTAGTACCGCTATTCCGACATTACCAATCCTCATTTTCAATTTATCTCTGTAGTTCCTGTATCCTATCAAATTCCAACATCCTAGATGGATGGATGAGCTGTAGTCATGTCATCTGCACCTGCAGCTACTCCAACAATCCACTCGCCATCCACTCCAAACAATGTTTTTCCCAATAATTGATATCGGCACACATTTCAGTCAAAACCTTAGGTGATTTTGAACTGGCCATGTGAATAAATGTTACACATTATGTAAAAACACAGGTAGCTCTCCTCATTTTATCTCTCTAAGCTCTTAGGGGAAAGCGGTATCAAACTCCATGCATCAAACAAACTCTGTGCGTGCAGGCCACCTATATTAATTAATTAATGACCGTCAATCAATGGCCAATTGCGCAAAGACAGGCGGAATTCTCATGCTCCAGTAGCCTAAACCACTTCAGTGAATGTTCAAATAACCCCCAGAGTTCAGTGTCCATCAGGGTGATCAAACTGGATGTGTGATATATTCAAGTTGCTTATATTGCATTTTAGAGGACGATCTATCCAAAATAATTCAGTGGAAATGCATGGATTCCAGTTGCTGCTACTGGAAAAAAACTGGAATCCATGCATTTCCACTGAATTATTTTTGGAATCTGATCCCTTATCATACCTGTTCATTCTTACTTGTTGCTCGACTTATTGTGACTAAATTCAAGATGGCTGCAAACGCTAAACTTCGTGAAGATACTGTCTGTATAAATCGTCTTGTAAGTAAATGGCCTCATAAATGGGTGTAAAACAGTGATTTATTTGCATGGCTAGCCCGATGCCGAAGCACCACTATTGAAAAAGCTGTTGGTAGCATCAGGCAACTAGCGCCAGATTTTGGAGTGCAGGGCTATGAGACATACGTTCACACTCGGTATCATGTTTCAATACACTTTAGGTCAATATCACACCGGAATTCTCCTTTAATGACCTCGTGTCGGAATGGCAGGACATTTGAAAAAAGGGTCAAGTGTCGCTACTCCGACAATGGAAAAAAAATGTCGCAGTAGTGGGACGCTTGAAAATTAATGTTAATGCCGCCACTTCGACAATTAGACGCCAATGTCTAAGTAGCGGCATGTCGGAATAGCAGCATGTAACCGTTTACAGGATTCGTTTGGACGCTCGGCCAAGACGAAGCAAAACCTCTGCGTTTAACCTAAAAAGCGTCTCTGTGTGGACAGGCCCTAAGGTCAATTTCCTTTATGCTGCTGTAGATATCGTCTTGCAAAGCATAACAGGCTGCATCAGCAAAACAATCCTCAGCTTTGTTATTATATAGCACAGACGTTTTCTGAGCAAACTTAGAAAGGAAAACTTGCAGTCTCTCCTACTTCTCTTCAAAGGAGATGTAGATAAAGAACCTGTTTGTCCTGGAGCGCAGACTAACAGGGGGGCTACACCGGGCATGTAATTGTGTTCAGTAACACTTATGCTGCAGCACTTACTGTAGCTTCCACTATAATCAATGGAATTAGCTACAACAGATGTGATAGTGGCGCATAAGCTCGAAAAAAATATACCAGTCTTCTAAAAGTTTTTTTACACGTCGCGAACAGAACACTTCAGTTACACACCCTGTGTAGCCCCCCTGTAAGAGTAACCTTACAGCCAAGCACAAACAGGGATACTCAACTTCACATACAATAATCTGCTAGAGAAGATTTACCCACAAGTCTCAACATTTGTACAGGCTTGTTCTAAAGGTACCCGTGCCCTTTTGAAGCAGTGAGAGATGCTTATCCACCCTTCCACTTATGGAGTTCAGTCTGAGAAGCACAATGGCAGCATAATGCAATGGATCAACAACACTGAGCTCTCACTCGGTGAGCTGATGAAAATGATTCTCTGTCTTAATGTGAACTCCTGAGGTAAAATAGCAGCTAGTGTAGCGGTAACAGTGGCAAACGTTACCTAGTAGGTCTAATATATAGGCTATAGTCCTATGTAATTATCGACATTAACAGTATATAGCGTCTATACAGCGTCTTTGCGATAACACTAGATTTACGCCGTATGGCTATACCATAAACTGTTAATTGTGATGTTTCTGTAGGCTACTGCTTATTGAAGTCAATACTCGGTCGCTTTTAGCCAGAAAGCTCACTGATAAGTATACCATAAACATACACTTAATCAGTAAAAAACGCAATAGAGGTATGTATAAAACACATTTGTGAAATGATGCAGTGATAGATAGTGATACAGTTATAGATTCAACTGAAGATAACAGACATTTTCACCATAATGGCTAGATACAGAAACAGATAGTAATGCACAAAGCACAACGTTGATTAAAGACATTTATTGACATCGATAAACATTGTTTACATCATTGATTTCATGCCATATTGTTTGCAGAGTCTCACAGTTTATGCCAAGATGAACAGGGCTGTGCCTACTGTATCCTCAGGCTCTTCTTTGACGAGGAGGAAGAAACCAGGCCAGACTTTAGGCTGAGCAGGGCCTCCATCACAGGTCTGCTGGTGTTGCTGCAGCAGGAGCGGCATCATGGATGGGGTCCAGTAATTGAAGTCCTGGTGTTCTTGTTTTGGTTGGCCAGCTTGTCATATTATCGCATTGTGTCCCAGGCATTCGATATGCCTGCGCCCACGGTGCACAATGTTGTGCACCGCGGTCCGTCTGGTTATCGTGGCAGTGATGCCACGGGTTATCAGGGTGCCATCCACTGCAGAGGAGCTACAGGAAGTATCCAACGACTTTGCTAGGTTGGCTGAGCATGTGGTGTTCCGTAAGGCCATGGGAGCCATCGATGGCTGCCATATCCGTATCAAGGCTCCAGGAGAACCTCATGCACAGTGCTACAGAAATCGCAAGCTATTCACATCCTATCAGTTGCAGGCAGTTTGTGATCATGGTGGTCGCTTCATTGATGTTTTTATTGGTTTCCCAGGTTCTGTCCATGATGCCAGGGTCCTGAGGAACAGCCCTCTCTACCGCCATGCCATATATCCACCCCCGGGTACATTCTTGTTGGGTGATGGAGGCTACCCCTGTCTGGAGCAGCCCATTGGTCTCCTCTCGCCATACAAGAACCCTGTTAGGGGAGTGGCAAGGCAGAGGTTGGTACTCCATGAAGTTTGTGATTTCAATTGGAATGTCAAACATTGCAATTATTCAAAAATCAATTCATTTTCACCACTTACCTACAGGTTTAATAAGTCAAAGTCAAAGTCAAAGTCAAAGTCAGCTTTATTGTCAATTTCTTCACATGTTCCAGACATACAAAGAGATCGAAATTACGTTTCTCACTATCCCACGGTGAAGACAAGACATATTTTACCAATTTTAAGTCCACAGACAAACATAACATTCAAGTAAAACAAAAAGTAAGTAAATAAGTAAATAAGAGGGCACATATAATAATGAAAATAAGAGCAGCAAAATTTTTGTTGAAATTGTGCATAGACAGTCAATAAAAAAAAAACTAGTGCAAAGTCAGGCCAATAAGAGGCTTGGGTAGTTCTGTTTGACCTGAGTAATGAAGAAAGTGGCATAGTGGTGCAAGTTATGTAAGAGCAGCAGAAGTGTTGTGTTTTCAGGACAACAACACCAAGTTGTAAAGTGTACAAGTGTGCAAGTGTTCAAGTGTGCAAGTGGGTAGAGGCAGGCGGCCATTGTGGGTCCAATGTCCAGGATGTTATGTAGCTGAGGGTGGAGGGGGGAGAGGAGGGAGAGAGTTCAGCATCCCACAGCTTGGTGTATGAAGCTGTTGGTGAGTCTGGTAGTCTTGGGAGCCGCAGGCTTCTGTACCTCTTCCCAGAGGGCAGTAGATCAAACAGATTGTGAGCTGGGTGACTTGCATCACTCACAATTTTGGTCGCCTTGGCGGGTGAGGTGGGTGGTGTAAATGTCCTTCAGGGAGGGGAGTGAAGCACCAATGATCCTTCCAGCTGTGTTCACTATGCCAGCTGCAGGGCTTTCCTGTTGTATTCAGTGCAGCTTCCGCCCACACAGCGATACAGCTGGAGAGGATGCTCTCAATGGTGCCTCGGTAGAATGTGGTCATGATGGCTGGTGGAGCACTTGCTCGCCTGAGTTTCCCGCGAGGGAAGTACAGGCGGCGCTGAGCCTCTTAAGCCAGTGATGCAGTGTTGGTGGTCCAGGAGAGGTCTTCACTGATGTGCACCCCAGGAATTTGGTGCTGCTCGCTTCTCTCCACCACAGCACCGTCGATGGTCAGTGGCAGGTGTTGGGTGTGACCTCTCCGGAAGTCAACAACAATCTCTTTGGTCTTGCTGACGCTCAGCAGGAGGTTGTTGTCCCCTGCACCACGCGTGGTCAGATGGTCGACCTCCAACCTGTATTGAGTCTCGTCGCTCCTTGGTGATGAGACCCACCAGAGTTGTGTCGTCCAGCAAATTTCACTATGTGATTGTTGCTGTAGGTTGCAGTGCAGTCATCGTCAGCAGGGTGAAGAGCAGCGGACTGAGCACGCAGCCTTGGGGCCCCTGTGCTCAGTGTGATGCTGCTTGAGGTATTGTTGCCAACACGCACTACTTGGGGCCTCTGACAGAGGAAGTCCAGTAGCCAGTTGCAGAGGTAGGTACTGAGTCCCAGTTTGTCAGTTTGCAGATGAGTTGTTGTGGTATTATGGTGTTGAATGCAGAACTGAAGTCTATAAACAGCAATCTCACATATGAGTCTCTTTTTTCCAGGTGGGTGAGGGGGCTGGGTGGAGGGCAGAGCAGATTGCATCCTCTGTAGACCGCTTGGCTCGGTATGCAAACTGGAAGGGGTCCAGGGTGGGGAGAATGGCTTTGATATGTGACATGACAAGCCGCTCAAAGCACTTCATGATGATGGGTGTCAGTGCCACAGGGCTGCAGTCATTGAAGCAGGATGGAGCAGTTTTCTTCGGCACAGGTATGATGGTGGCAGCTTTGAAACATGATGGGACGATGGCTTGCTTCAGGGAAGTGTTAAAGATGTCTGTGAAGACATCCTTAAGCTCCCCTGCGCGCAGTCCTTCAGCCATCTTACCTGGGATGTTGTCTGGACCTGTTGCCTTACGGGTGTTGATAGCAGCAAGTGTCCTCTTCACGCTGTCGGGCAGAGAGGCACAGGGGCTGCTCATGTAGAGGGGATGGGTCTTCTGTGGGCAGGTGCTGTTTTGTGCTTCAAAGCGAGCAAAGAAGCGGTTCAGGTTGTTGAGCAGAGGGATGTTGCTCTCACAGCTCTGTGGCGGGGGCTTGTAGTCCCGTGAGGGCCTGAATGCCCCTGCCATAGGCTTTGTGAGTTCCTGCTGTCTTTGAAGTGGGTGGTTATCTTGTGAGTGTATTCCTTTTTTTTTTTTTTTTTGCCACGGGACAGGTTGGCTCTCGCTGTTTTCATGCCAGCTTCATCCCCAGCTCTGTAGGCTTTGTCTCTGGCCCTCAGCAGCCTGAGGACATCCCCTGTCAGCCATGGCTTCCAGTTAGCCCGAGTGATGATGTCTTTTGTGTGGGTCACATCATCGATGCACTTGGTGATGTAAGAGGTTACAGTGTCTGTATACTCCTCTATGTCTGTCCGGTTGTTGTAAGTGGCTGCCTGCTTAAACATTTCCCAGTCTGTTGTGTCAAAGCAGTCTTGAAGAGCATCGGAGGCTCCCTCAGGCCACACTTTTACCTGCTTACGAACCGGTTTGTTCGCTTTTTTACCTTTGTCTGTATGCGGGCATTAGCATAACAGTGATATGGTCTGAAAGTCCAATGTGGGGAGGGGGTGGCTTTGTATGCTCCTTTGTGTGTAGTGTAGACCAGGTCCAGGATGTTATCTCCTCTTGTTGGAAAATCAACATGCTGGTGTAGCTTTGGAAGTACAGTTTTAGATCAGCATGGTTAAAATCTCCAGTGAAGATGGTGAAACCGCCTGGGTGTGCCGCCTGTTGTTCACTGACAGCCTGGTACAGTTCACTAAGAGCCGCGTTCTTATCGCTGTTGTTGTTGGTAGGCGGGATGTATACTGCGACTAGCAGAATCGCAGTAATTTCCCTTGGCAGGTAAAAAAGACGGCACTTTATGATCATAAACTCTGCCAGTGGTGAGCAGTGTTTGCATACTACTACAGTGTCCCCGCACCATTCGTCACGGATAAACACAGATTCCTCCTCCTCGTGATTTACCTCCCTTTACAATGGCCCTGTCTGCTCGATAGCATGCTAGCTGCTCCAGTTGTACAGCAGTGTCGGAATGTTGTCATTTAACCAAGTCTCAGTGAAGACGAGCACACAGCAGTTACTTACTGTCCGGTTCGCTGATCTCAGCAGTCAGATGTGATCCATTTTGTTGTCCAGTGATCGTTACATTTGCCAGGAGAATGGATGGTATGGCTGGGCGAGTTGGCTGGCCGCTAGCCTGGCCCGGACGCCTCAGCTTGCCCCTCTTCTGCTTCCTCGCCACCGCTTCCGGCTTTCTTTCCGGGGAGGAGTAGCAGGTGAGTCCGGTGTTGTTGCAGGCGGAGTAGTCCGAGTTCCTTTAGCGCCTCTGTTGCAAAGTCCAGAACGCTGCAAAACTTGCTTTTGCAGATGTCAATTAAAAACTGCCTGCTGTACTTTGTAGTACGGCGTAGTAAGACAAGACGAACCGCGTAAAACTTTCTCGACAAACACTTTTTAAGCAACAAAACACTGTACGGT
Organism: Alosa alosa; assembly: GCF_017589495.1. Lineage (NCBI taxonomy): Eukaryota > Metazoa > Chordata > Actinopteri > Clupeiformes > Clupeidae > Alosa > Alosa alosa. The sequence goes on along the minus strand of NC_063207.1, from coordinate 10,396,309 downwards.
TGGGACAGAGAGGGTCGCCAAGCTGGTGTTACGCGCCCCCATCATCTGGATTTTAATAGGCATCACTCCAGTGGTCGTTCGATAATAGAGCGGGTATTTGGCATGATGAAGACTCGGTGACGGGTCATCTTCTTGCATGCCTTGGAGGTGGATGTCTCATTTGACCCAGACGTCATTGTTGCATGTGTTGCACAACATATGTCTGCGCAATGATGATGTCTTGCCATTAGACGACCTGGACCCTGACAAACCTGGATGTGAAGCTGAGACTGCCAGTGGGATGGCCCTGCGAAACAGAATAGCAGATGTGTTGAACTTACAATAATTTGTTTGTGTGGCTGTGTAGTCTTCTCCCTCTTGCAGTAATTGGCAGCTCATGTTCATGTGCCGTGAAGGTTGGCCTTTACGGATCCTTGGCACATACCTTATTACCTTATATTTGTAATCACTGTTACTGAAATCAGTTCACACTGTTTAATAACCTGTTGTTCATGTTGTAGCAGGAACATCGAAAGAAGCCTGGGTTACTTTCCAGTTAAAGTTACTTGTTTAAGCACATTACTATTCTACTGTTAATATTTTTGAATTAACGTCTTATCCAGTGTATAGTTGTAATCAGAAATCAGTTCTTGCTGTTGATGTTTGATGCTTTCATTAACACATTTACTCCAGTTATACTTCTAATCACTGTTAATGAAATCAGTTCACACTGTTGATGTTTGATGCTTTCATTAACACATTTACTCCAGTTATACTTCTAATCACTGTTAATGAAATCAGTTCACACTGTTGAATAACCTATTGTTCATGTTGTTACAGGAACATCGAGAGGGTTACTTTTAAATAGCATGACCAAAGAGGGTGGTCGCTCCGTAAGCCTGGGCCCTCCCGAGGTTTCTCCCTGTGTGGGAGTTTTCCCTCACCACTGAAATTGGTGTAGAGATTTGGCTTTCTTGGGGAGCTTTAAAAAAACTAGAATCTCATCCATGGGACAGAACCATGGCCACGAGACTGCTGTGTCCTCCCCAGCATCTGTCCCTGTCGGGTTTTTTTTTTCAGTTCCTAAAGATAAATGAGGAGTATGTAATTAGCAATAGAAGAATGGACAACAGTTTTCTAACTACCAGTAACATAATTTACTGTAACCAGTAACAGAATCACAGACGGCCGTGTAGTAGTCTTAACTAATTTGAAATAATTTCATCCTACACTTTTATTTTACTTAATGATCTATTGGTTCATAAATTAGCCTACATTGAAACATAAAAATGTTACTGTTGGGACAATGGTCTGGTCATACCTTGTATTTTTTTTTAAGGTTGTCCCACTTTTTACGGGCCTGTTGAGGGATCACCTTCCCCTCCAGGCCAACAGACCTGAAGACCTGTCTAAACAAACAGTAAATTGAATCAGAGCTAAATACTGTATAAAGAAGGTCACAGCACGTTTATTTAATATCCAGAGCTTTTTATGACGAGGAGTCATGAAAGTAAACAGTGGTTTGCCTAGTCTTACCATCGTAACGTTGTTTACTACTAGATTGAGCTAGCAGCTTGGATTCAGATTATCATATCTGGAAATGAGTTAGCTCCATTGTGAATTCAAACATTGGCATCATGAAACTGCCAAAGATCAAACGATAACGTTAACTCGAAGTTCTATTAATGTTACTGTGTTGCTTCTACGGACATTGTTACCGTTGCGGTTACGTTCATTCCTGTTATGTTAGCTAGCTGGCTAACAATTGTAAAATTTGCATATATAACCAACTTTGCTGGATACAATAGCGATATTTTCTGATAGTATCTTGTGTTTTTCTCGGCAACTTTATAGAAATAGAAGTGACAAAATGTGAGAAAAGTCTTACTTACTTAAACAAAATACTTACATTTGTACACGAATTCGGACTTCTGGACCTGGTCAGCCATCTTGATTTTTTTATTTCACAAATTCACAGCCAGCTGCGGATTATTATGGGTAGTAGGGAGCATGAAGTGAGCATCGATGCTGACTCCAAAAATGACCGTTATTTATGAAATCTAAGATATCTTAGAAGGCAGCAAAATTAATTCTTTCGAATCGCACTCGCTGCCTCGCTCCCTTGTTATATATCTTAAAAGGCAGCAGTTTTACCCGTTTTAAACACACCCTCTCTCTCTCAAAAATCAGTAGTGTTTAGAGGAATAACATGTATGTGTTTGCATTTATTTATATGTATGTGTGTATTTAGATGAAAAAAAAAGTAATCTGGTCCCCACCCCCCAGAAGAAGTTTTAAAAGTTGCCCCTGCTAGCCTGTTTGATAACACTGCTTGGGAGTCTCACATCTCCCTTCTTTCCTTTTATCAAAAATATCTCTCTCCGTATTAAAAACCATGTTTTCAGATATACACCTGAGTAGCAGGAGAAAATGAGTAATAGATGTCCTTAAAAGGCCTAAATTGGCTTTTAACACAGACATCTCTCCTGTGGAATTACCCATTGTCAGAACTCATCCATTTTGGTCTCGGCACAGCTCGGCAATAAGATGCTTTCCGGGGCTTAGTAATCTCTCATTGTAACATGTCTTTAAATCTCGGTTATGGCTTGTTTTAAGAACTGCTGGTGCACCACATTCTATGTTTCGACTCAGTGGAGGTTTGCATTCACCTTGTGGCAAAACCGCTGATATATTATTTATACCCCATGACCGTGTTTACTCTCTTGGAGCCTGCTCCTGTCACTGTTCAAGAGCTTGCGGAGTGTGTGTGTGTTTTTTGTGTGTGTGTGTGTGTGTGTGTGTGTGTGAGAGAGTGAGTGTGTGTCTCTGTGTGAGTGTGTGTGTGTGTGTGAGAGAGAGACAGAGAGAAGGAAAGAGAGTGAGGGACATGCGCCAATGGCAGACAGAGTCAGAGAGACTGTGTGTGTGTGTGTGTGTGTGTGTGTGTGTGTGCATGTGGGCAAGTAGAAAGACTGTGCCAGATCCACTGCCAGTAAATGGCAGAGTGTGAGAAAGGGGAGTGTGTGTGTGTGTGTGTGTGTGTGTGTGTGTGTGTGTGTGATGTTTGTTTGTATTTGTGTGTCTGATTACATATGTTTGAGAATCTGACATGAATGATAAGAATTACTGTTTTAGGGTACGTGCAGACTAGACATATTTTTTACAGCTGCTGGCATCTGTTTAACATTATAATCCTATGGAGTAGACCGTGTTTTCAAAAAAGTCTATGGCCTATTTTAAAACGTGATTAAAACACGTCTTTTTCTGCAGCTCAGAGCTATTTTTAAAGTTGAGAAATGTTCAACTTCTAATGGAAAAACGACCTACGTCAGGCTATTTTTTGACAGTTGACCAATCACAAGTGGATACATTGCATTTCACAAAAAGATGCTTCTGGCTGCTTTTTGGAACAAAAACAATGGCACATTTTTAAAAAACGTAGAATAGTAAAAAGTAGTCTGCACAATGAACGTACCCTTAAAGGCGGAAAAAGAAATGGACAGACAAATAGTCTTTTATGTTCTATGAATAGAGAGTATACATTTGTTATGGCTTATGGGGTTTGTTTTTTATGAAAACAACTCATGTGGTTAGTACAAGCCAAACATCTATTACCATATTCATTAAGTTGCACAAAAACTCAAGTTTACCATCACACTGCATCCATATATTAAAGGAGTACCGACGGGAATGTTGAGAAATGAACGTTCTAAAGAATATCTGGGTTCATTGAATTCAACATAGAATTTTAGAACCTTCAATTGTTGCAGAACTTAGAACGTTCAATAACCTACACCTTTAAGGGTTAATCATTATTCTGCAATCCTGTTACGGCACCATCACGCATCTGCATCCTGTCCTAGAGAGCTGTGGGAGGTTTCTTTTGCAGAGCCAGACATCAAGCTGCGAGGTCGCCTGGGCACTTGTCAGTCTAACGAGGCGGTAATGATTATGGGCATTTAAATAGCTCTTATGTTTTACAGAGGTGGTTAAAAATTCAAGGCCTTTGACTGACAAGGAACGCCTAATTATGAATGACTCACTTAACAATTATGAGAAAAAATTAGAAGATACAGAGAGACTGCTGGAATGATTTAACCTGGCCACGTTTAAGTGAGACGCCTTCATCTCACGGCCCGTGTGGGAAGTCATGTTTGCCAATCAGTTATACCTCATCACCTGATTGCCATTCCATGGCAGTCCCATCAAGAAAAAAGGTTAATAAAAGGAGTCTCCCACTTCTAAATATGAAAATGAACAGCTCCTCGTAAATCATCTGATATGCTTTGTATAAATTATTCAGAGGTCTTGTCGTGCCTGTAGGGCAGGTTTATAGAAAACTGCAATTAAGAAACTGTTAGACTGGAATATACTGTAGACTCTGTAGGGAGGGGGGCCGTAAATCTAATCTAAACGCCAATGCAAATGTTCTATCAGTGTGAAGACAACTCGAACAAAAGAACATTATTTTACTCACGACAAACCCACTAGACTGAGATGATATCTCAAGAAAAAAGAAAGAGAGAGAGCGAGAAAGAGAGAGAGAGAGAGGGGAAGGGGGAGTCTGATTTCAGATTGCCTAAGGGCAAAAAACTATGTAGAGATGGCAGTGAATTTCTAAGAATGCAATAAACGGGAGCACCTGGAGTTCTTCTTCCATAAACGCAAGGCTGTCCAGGACTGCTAATGCACTGTTATGAGTTCCACAGAGTTGACCGACCGAGTCTGAAGTCTTTAATAAAGCCACAATTGACTTCACTTAAACTTTCACACGCATTTGCTGAATTATGAACAGTTTAGAGAGAAGCCTTCATAAATATTTAGCTTAAATCATTTGACTTTACGCCATACAAAATCATTACAGAAGATAATGATTTCACCTCAGTTAATAAAGATATCAGTCACTCACAAACACTCACTGATCTCAACTCAGTCGTTTCTCAGTTCAAGTATTTTCAGGGCAGTTGTAAGAGGACTAACTTAGTCGAACTTGGCAAACGGCTCCATCCATTCTTCCTTGTTCTTTCTTTGAGTGTTCGGAGTGCCATTGTCCTTGAGGTTGGATGATGTGCTTGTCTGGAAATTTCCAGACTTGTTTTCCCTTTGCCTTGTTTAAGAATGGAACAAATCATCACATCAGTGCATGAATTATTGAAGTGCTCCGTAGAGCGCCACCGTCTACATGCAGCACTGTGTTTGTACACGCGTGTGTGTGTGTGTGTGTGTGTGTGTGTGTATGTATGTATGTCCACTGAGGTTCTCTCAGTGCAGCTGTGGCGAGACCAGCAGAGTCTGCGAGGAGTGCTGCAGAAATAAACAACAACAACGGCAAAACAACACCAACGAACAATACACAATAAAGCACTGTGTATGAGAGAGATGATCAAGAGATGGAGTAGCAGTGAAACAAGCCTCAGGAGTCCCCCCTAGCTGGAAACAGCCATATGTCATGGACAATGGGGAATGCTTCATATTGTTTGTCATATCCACTGTTTGAGGTACCAGGTGGTTGTGTGTGGGTAGAGGCGTCAACTGATTATAGCACCATCACAAGTGCATTAAACACTTTCGACGTGCAGCTGGTGTCAACCCTCATGAAAGTAAAGATGGTTGTTGAAATGATTTTATGCGTGGGGGAGTTTGCCCTAAATCTTACCCTCAATGACTCCATTTCTTGCTCATGCTCTCTCAGTCTTTCATTCTGAGACACAGGATTGGAATCATGACCGAAACTCTGCTATAAATTCTGCAATAACAGACACTCCACTTTCCTGAGCTTTTTCCATTCTTTTGCTGCACTCTGGAAATGATAGATGACTGGCTTTTGTGAAACTCCACGCGAACCCCCAAAGAAAGAGCTTGTCAACCAACTGCTAAATTAGAAAAGAAAATCTTAAAATGAGTGAGCATGAAAGAGCACACACACACACACACAAAGTCCCACAGAAGCACAATACAAATCTGACTTCAGACACACACATGCGTTGTTATTCTCTCCTGACTCTCTCTATACATCCTGTTTGGTTTATGTACATCATCAAAATGCCTCCTAATTAATTGGTGTTTGCCTGGGGGTGGTACCATAGAGGATCAAAATAGAATGTTTGACGCTGCCTTCTGTGTACACCTGCAACTGGCGTAGTCTGTCAGCTGGAGCACCGACTGCTGCACAATACCGCAGCTGAGTTATCACTACAGCATGTGTGAATGGGGTAGCACCTGCTATTCACCTACTTGGTTCAGGGGCTCAGTAGCGTCAGGATTGAACTTACACATTATTTGTATAGCTCATTATGGTCCACATTATTGTCCACACCAAATACTTGTCTAAGAAGTAAGAAATACTTGTCTGCCAACTCTGTCAAACAACACTAATCATATATTGATTATTACCTTCACCAAAAACCTACACATATATTTTAATTTCTCTGTGCCAGTCAAGTAACCATGGACTGTTCTATTCATATTGGAACTAAATTTGTAGACAGATTCCATGTCCCAAATTCAAAGTGTTTTGCCATTGATCAGAATGGCTTAGGTGAAAGCAGAGCCAAACTCATTGGCTAAGGGCAAATCAGCCCCTAACCCAGCACATGTCAAATTATAAAATCATTTATTTATTTGTTTTGCTTTAATTCTGGAAACATGGCATGATACAAAATGGAATATCTGTTTAGGTCCTGTCATAATGCCAGCCATATTGTATGCAAAGAACACTGACAAAATACAATCTATTTGCGCACAAATCAAGACGGTATCTTTAGAATAATGTGTGGGTGCATTTGCTAGTTAGAGATGATAGCAAGTCTACACACTCTAATTCTCTCCCTTCGGAATACTCCTCAAAGCATACATGCTAAGAAAATCATATCACAGAGATATTCATTGTAGAATTCTGGGGTATTCTCACTGTATTCTGATGTGTTTATATGTTACATCTGTGTGTAGTATACAACGGGGAGAGGTTTATATTATTGTACATAACTGTGCCTTAGGCCTGTGTACCAGCAGGAAGGTCTGATGTTTAGGAACATCCGAGGAACATCAGTGATAACATGGGCCGAGGGAGACAGCATGTCTGCATATTCGGGCTAGTATCTCCATCTGGCCAAGGCCGGGTTTTGTCCACTGGTTGTCACCTGCAATGTTGGCATGATTGACGTTTGTATGTTTTAGTATAACAGGCTTTGTCTTAGGTTTTGACTGGGAGACGGATCGAGGAGCATCTTCTGTCGGAAGGCTCAGCAGCCGCTTCTAATAACAACCACAACTGTTAGACTGCACAGTTTTACTGTTTGAGACTTAGCCTGTGTTCTGTTATTCATTGTTGTACCATCTACAATAAATCATCATCTAATCGCCAATCCTGATCCCGCCGTCAAGCTTTATTGACAATCTTCAATACAGACATTAGAACTAAAACACAACGCAACAACCAGAGAATCCAACATTTGGTGGCGTGACCCTTCTCGCAAAAGGAGAAGAAAGACGACAACATTTGGTTATCGTGACCTGATGGAAGAGAGGGAAGACGAGAACATCCAACGGGTTCAAAGAGACTTCGGGGGCAGATTTTGGATTTTGAACATCTGTAAGAAGAGTCCATCTTGGCACCCTGATTGACGTGACTGAATCCCAGCTGGAAGCCTGCCAAGAGGGGAAACACTGCTGCACTGCGCACCCTGCATGCAGTGAAGACATTCTGACCAGGTGAAAGCAAAAAATCTTTTTTGAAAAGAACCAAAGTAAAGCTAATTTATTAGATAAATTAGAAATTAAAAGCTGCACATTAGAGTATTGAAGTTTGGGTCATTAAGTGTTTTGACAAGTAATGCCTAAATCAATGATTGATGAGCTTTAGATGTCATTTGAAGAAGTTTTCTGGAAAAAAGTAAAAGGTCAAAGTGTACACATATTTTGGGTAATTGGATAGATTCGTGAACGAATTAAAAGAAGTAATCGATTAACTACGGACAAGCTTGGGGGATTAAATCTTTTCTTTTTCTGTACTGCCATTACATGTTAAGCTGTGTGAGTTTTATGGACAAAGATAAATGCTGTGCATGTGCTAATGAGAAAACAGGAGGAGTTGCAACAGCCATTATTTTACTGAGTGAACGTGTGGTTGTTTCTCAACGGTCTTTGTTTAGTTTAATGGCCTAGGACTAAACTTAGTGCTACAGTGATATAGCCTGGGTGTTCCCATGCTGCCTTGCGCGCGATTTGATTCACGCTGCTAAGGCAGCCTGGAGACCATGGAGCTAACAGTGATATGGAAAGGAGACGAAATCACCAGAGTGGGGTGTTTTGGTTGTGCAGTATTTGAAAAGTGGGATAGGGTTTCCACCTATGTTTTTTTGTTGACTTGGTCAACTGTGAATTTAACGAAAGATCGTTAAAGGTGTGAGTGAGACATTCATTTGTATCATTGTCCAGCCGTTTTGGGAGAAAAGAAACAGTCTGAGTTAAGTGGAACTGACACTGGTGAAATTTATTGTTGTGGCTTCATGCTGTGAGTAAAATAACTTACCCAGTGTCAGGTTACGGAGCGAGAGAGATAGAGAGTGTGTTTCCTTTTCCCTGGCGGGAGCAGCGAGCGTGTGAGTGTGGAAAAAATAAAAATAAAATAAGAGATAGACAACTTGTGAACAATTGAGAGGCGAACAAATTACTAACCAAATTTTCAAAGTGCAAAGTTGTCACTATATCACTACCACATCACGGAAAAATATAAAGAAATATATTTAAAAGGATCACGTCACTGCACGAAACACATAGTACAATTTAATATTTAATGATTTGATATTAGCACAATCCAGATATGGTTCTTGGTAGGAAAACTAAGTTGCAGGCCTTAGCTGAGATACAAGAATATGGGCTGTATTTTGGGCACCAGCGCATGGCGTAAAGTTCGTTTTCCACCCGCGCAAAGTTTAATTCGGTATTTTGCACATTTATTTTTTAAACATTGTGCCCAGGGGTGTGGCAATTAACAACCAAGGGAGGGGCCTGGCGCGTTGTCTAAAAATCGCTATCATACACCACCTAAACCTGGTCAGAAGTCAATGGCGAGTTGTTCATATGCTATTTTAAGAGCGCATGTCAACAGTCATATTGGCAGGTGCACGCACCATCTTTCTATCATTCATGAACGCACACCAGCGCACGTCCATGCAAAGCATTACAAATTGCACGATTACAATGGGAAACATAATTAGAATAAAGATATTACGAAATACTGTACATCTCATGATGAGTAGTTTTTCACCATCATTTGCAAATTGGTAATGACGTTTAAAAGTGATTAGGGGAGAGGCGAGAGACACGTATGGAGCACAGCTGAAGATGCACTGTCACGAGATATAAGCAACTCCTCTGCAGGATATATGTTGTTTTATTCAGTCATTTGAGCAACATTAGGGTAAGTGTTGCTTTTTCCAGACTATGTTTTCGGTGGTAACCCATTGTCAGTCAATAGTGAAAGTAACTGCATAAAACTGTCTTGTCGTTGACTGACTCCTTGGTGAAGTTAGTTTCACTTTGCCAATGAGTTCAAATAATAGACGAGTGCAAATGCGTGAAGGCTATGCTAGGTTTTAGTAAAGCATGGTTTAAGAATGACCATTCCATACGGTCTCGCAAGCAGCCTCCTTCAAATGCGCCGTTGAATGCCAAAATACCGATGCATTTATTTGACATATCGCGCTTTGCGCAGTTCGAGGGAATGACAGATGTCATTCTCATTGGTTTAAAATGATGTTACGCCCCAAACACACCCATAGGACTGATTAAAAAACCTAGGAACACCTTGTTGCACCATGCGCTCCACTTTTAATAACGAAACCCCTCCCAATGTGAACTGGACATCCTACTAAATTTGAATAGACTTTTGACTTTTTGACTTTTGCCCTATGTGTCACATTGGATGCCAGTGAAACTACAATTGGGCAAATTTGAGGAAAAATTACAAAGTAAAATAGAGAAGTTGGAATTAGAGATCCAAGGATTTGGAGAACAGAGATGGACAGACGTGATTTGGAGGAACAACTCATGGAAGCGGATGTGTTGCCAGAACAGAGTGGAATGAGGCGAAGAGGAGTAGTCTCAGAGGCCCACTCAACAGGGAGGAGCCAACTCCTCCCATACACCCTGGCACCTATTGTGGGTGGGGGTCGCAACAGGCAACCAAGCACCCGCCTCAATCCGACTCTGCCTGACTTGGACTCAACAGCGCCATATGCCATGGTGGAGACATCTAGAAATGCAGTGGACATTGATAAAGACAGCTTCATTGGACAGAATGCTGCTGTTATGGGAACCCCACATGGGCCAAGAAACAGCACCCCACCTGAACAACATCCAGCAGGTGACACGAAACAAATCATTCTGGCCCCATCAGCAGCCACTGCTTTCTACAATCCACAAAGACAAGGAAGAACGTCTGCAACCAACCATCATCAAACTGCTCCACTCCAGTATGGCTATCCACAGCCACTAGCCATAGCTTCAGTACCACCTCCTCCTCCATTGTTGTTACCAATGCCACTGGCTACAAGCCCTTACCCACCTCACCCACCTGTCAACTCTTTCCCTACCCCACCACCACCACCACCCCCCACCCCCACCCCCACCTGTCAACTCTTTACCTCACTCACCCCCACCCCCACCTGCACCAGTGAATGATGGGGCATCTACATCCAATGCTGCCCAGGGAGCAACTGCTCCGGTAACAAGGCCAAAGACAAAGAAAACCAGGCCAGCGATGGAGGACTGGGATGCCTGGGATGAGTCCGCTGACGAGGCACTCATATGCCCTGTGCGCACAGTAGCCACCGCCGACGGCGTGTCTGTGCTTTACCAACTAGCTAGAACTGACAACACCCTCTATGCTACTGCCTTGCTTGAAGAACACATCAAAATTGAATTCTTGATTGATACTGGTGCTGAACTTAAAGTCTTTTCATCCGACCTATTGAAGAAACACGAAATACCTCGGTCAGGCATCATCAAGACAGCTGGTGGACCAACCGGAGAAAAATTCAGTCTGAAGCAGACAGCCCCAGTCACCATAGCCATTGGAGAAGGAGATGGAGAAGTCTTGTGGAACCTGAGAAGGCTAAAAAGAGAGGATCTCCTAGAACATCCTGCATGGGCTAGGGGAAAGAATGACTGACTGGAAAACCTAGCCTGGCGAGCCAGACCCACATTAAAATGTAGGGTCTGGGCACTCACCGTTCGCAGTGCTCAGTCCGAGGGGCGGGATAATCAGTTGTCTTTCAAATTCCCTCTGCACGCAATAGGACGCAATAGGATATTTGTTTTCAAGTAGCAGGGAATTCAAGCCAAACCGTTGCAACTCTGCCATCAATCATTATGTTAAACCCACCAAACGACTCTATACACGATTTCAATGTCCTGATTAAGTTTCGATTTCTGGAGCTCACAAGCCAACGGAGAGTTGCTAGACTAGCCCTGGCAGCAAATGTAATTTGCCGCTAGGGGCGCGTCTAGATTTCTAGGCTATGGAAAACCACCTCCGTGTGTGAAACAATATCCCATTAACCGAGCTGCCCTTGACAGACTCAGACCGATCATCAAAGTAAAGGCACATACAAGGCAAGACACCATTCAAGCAAGAGGCAATGCAATGGCGGATGCGGCGTCAAGAACAGCAAGAACAAGGAAAAGAGAGGGAGGGGATAACGAAACGACTAACGAGAATGGACACGGAAATGGAAAAACGGACAGATCTAACGGTAACAGGAACATTTTTGAAAATGACGACGAGAAATGCATGAGCATTTGGATGCATGCATGGGGCATGAGAGTGACAAAGAAGGTCAAGGAAACATCTGAAGAGGGAAAACGGGAAAGTTTGGCCAACATCATAGACATGCAGAACAGCTCAAGCCGGGAAGAAAAGTGAATTTGGATTGAAAATGCGGCAAAGCTCCATGATGACAACTTGTGGAGGTTTGGAACATGAACAGTGGCTCCAGAAAGTCTTCTGCCATATCTGGCGGCGCAAATTCATTCGCTTGGACACTTGGGAGTGGAGAAGATGAGGAACAGATTCATACAGGTCTGGTGGTCATCGAAGTTCACAGCAACGGCCAAAGACATCGTCAAGCGGTGTGTCACCTGTCGGCAAAACAATCACGACAAGAAGGTTAAGTTGCCAATGCTGAAGACACCAGCTCCACCAGGACCATTCAGAGTTCTCCAGATAGATTACATCACTCTTCCCAAGTGCAAAGGCTACCGAGATTATCTGGTTGTCCTGTGCAAGTTCTCCAGGTGGATTGAGGCATTCCCTGCACGATCTGGAACTGCACTACACACTGCCAAAGTCCTCGTGAAAGACATCATTCCCCGATGCGGATTGCCATAACATAGTCGGCAGTGAAGGTCCAGGGTGAGAGAAAAGTGGATACATGCAAGCCATTGCAAACTAATAGAACCGCCTGAAACATGACGCGCTTGGGTAGGGTACGAATTCTTTCTGAGTTTCCGCCGATCTTCTTTTAGGGGTGAGTTGTGAACTAGAGGGGGGAAGATTCATGGGAGACTTTCATTTTGACGGGGAATTTATTACGTCAGAGGAGAAATGAAAGGTTAGGTATCCGAGCGTAGAATCTTCCTTTGAGAATCCCAACATGCCCAGGGTGTTGAGGTAGTGGACTCTTCTTGACACAAAGTCATGTTATGAAAAATGATAGACTTAGATAAGTCTTATAATTGATTTTGATGATTAAATATGTGTGATTACTGATATATGAAATGTTTAATCTGAGGATACAATTGCAATTGCCGATTTTTGAGAATGATTACAGTTAAGCTAGATCAAGGGGAGTAATCCTGTAGTCCTCTGTTTAGGTCCTGTCATAATGCCAGCCATATTGTATGCAAAGAACACTGACAAAATACAATCTATTTGCGCACAAATCAAGACGGTATCTTTAGAATAATGTGTGGGTGCATTTGCTAGTTAGAGATGATAGCAAGTCTACACACTCTAATTCTCTCCCTTCGAAATACTCCTCAAAGCATACATGCTAAGAAAAGCATATCACAGAGATATTCATCATTCCACCACAAATGAAGGCAAAGAAAATGTATGGCTCACAGATTAATCTGTGAGTTCACTGTCATAGGCTGACACAGTATTACCAAAGAAGTGATAAAACAATGTCACTCATGTTCTGGCCCATTTGCATTAATTACAAGTGAAATACAGAACTGGTCTCAAAATCGTACAATTTGTTCAGAATGTGAGGTTAATGGTGTGTGCTCAATCCTCAGAATACTTCTTCTGTTCTTTTGTTTTGGGTGCTCTTTGGTCCAAGGTGAAAAATCCCAGCTACAGGAATATGTCATTTTTGTAATAAAGACATCTTAATTAGGATGGGAGAGGACATCCAGTGCCAGTGTAAACAAAACTCACCATGGGACCAAACACTCACACCTACTGTATTCAGTGAAAATATATGTGCGACACTCTCGACCTCTTGGTGTGAGTGTATATTTGTATGTACTGTACTTACTACACAGTTACCAATGGGCTACTATCACACACACAGCTACCAACTGGCTACAATCACAGACACACACTCATGTTGCACAGACACACACTCATTTTGAGGGTGTTTGCACTGCTGGCTGTCACCGTTTTAAAGTGGCTCATACAGGAAAGCAGAAAGAGAGGAAAACAAACAAATTTGCTGAGCATTTCTCTTACGGGTAGAGCATTTCCTCTAAACTATCTGCTGGGGTCATGCTGACCGGGCAAGGCAAATTGACCATGGATGATTAGCTGCTCAGTGCCTCATCTGACTTGTATGCTCTTCATCTTTCTCAACATCAACATCCAATGCCCTTGCTCCTTTGTAAGCTTTTTCTGTGGACATTATCAGGCACAGTTACAGTAATTGACTCATAGATTTCCCAGCCACCCCTTTACTGGAAAATGTACACATGCATGCACACGCTTATGCGTTTTCGTTTTATCCTTTGTTTTAAAATGTTTATATTTATTTATTTTATCTTCTTATCCTTGGGTATTTATCATTTGATTTTTATACTCTATATTCTTTTAATTTATGTTTATGCTTTGTTTTACCTTTTTAAACTGTTTTACCTTTTAATCTGTTTTATTCTATTTTACATTATTTAGCTATATTCATAGAGTCTTGCACACCTGTCTTTGTATCTTCAAGGCACTTTGTTTCTGCCTTCCCTATTCTAACTTGTAAAGCACTTTGGGTCAACTGTTGTTCGTTTAAATGTGCTAGACAAATAAAATGACTTGACTATGTTGGACTCATCATCCCTCCTATTAGTCTATAGCCTTGTTTGCTATGAAGAAATGAGTCCCCTTCATGACGCTGTAATATACACTTGGAAGCCATAAGTACACTTGGAGTCATTAATCTTAAGCCTGGTTGTGTTTTTTCTTTCTTTTTGTCTTTTTTTCCCTAGTCCTCTCCTCCAGAAGGTTGGCTTTAGCTAAGACCTGTGGTAATGCTGTCGTTAAAGGGGAGGTCCCAGCAGGCTGAGATGGCGTCTCTGGCTCACCCCTGGGAATGACTCTGTTTGCCTGTGCTAAAGCTGGTGCACTCTGGAATCACCGGGCTCGTCTGGATTGAGCCGGTTGGTGATGGAATGTCATTACGATAATGGAGTGTGTGCTAGTGCCTGACACACAATCTGATGTGATTGGCCAGTTGCAAAGATGGTCCTGCAATGACTTGAAATAAGATGTTTCAGCACCAACACCAATATGGATATGGAAATCAGACTGTGTGTGTTCTGACTGTGAAACCAACATGCCTGGCTGTGTGTCTTGTTCTCAGGGTGTAGGTTTGGCACCCCTGGTGGCCTGGCCTGACCTGGTGGCCTGTAAACACCAACATTGAAATAGTAATAAAAATAGAGAGCTTCAAACCTGTAGATTATGTAATCTTCCAACCTCCAACCAGAAATACTATATACTGTAATTCTAACTTGGTTGGAAAGCCACTCTAATTTACATGACATTACCATGCAAAGTTAGACTGACATAACCAGACTCAATTATATTCAGAATTGGAGTCTGGTGTCAGTCCATTTAGATTTAATAATGGGGCATGTTTCAACCCGATACAGGGGTAAAAAGCCTCTGCACGCAATAGGATAGATCAAACAAATCAGAATGACAAGAATTATGTGAATCATGTAGGAAGAGCAGACAAAAACATCCTTCTTCTCAACAAGTAACTTAATTGCTGTTTTCTGTTATTATTTTTTTAAGCATGTACAACAGACACCATACCAATATCTAAACACCTAATTTCTCTGGCAACAGCCTTTTTTTTATCGTAAACAAAATCAACTCTAGCAAGCCCCGCCCAAACTATTTAATTGGCCCAAAGCGACTCCAGACTGAAATTCCCAACCTCAATTTTTGTGGGTGGAGTAAATTCGAGCTGGCTTCCAGGCTAATATCAGGCAGAGTAATTACACAAACAATACTGCCCGTGGCACCTTCCTTAGTTAAAAACAAGAACTGACAAAAGAATCATGAAAACCTAATGACTTAAATATTTCCTATAGCCAATACTTCTGGTTCAAATTGCCATGTAATCTGTCTGTAGTTGGTTAAATGTTGTAGCTTCCCTATCTTGCAAAGCATTTCTTCATGATTTGTATTGTGAACAGGGCAATGAGTGACTATAAATACTTGACCACATCTATTTATTTACTTGGCATTGCTTTCTCCTCCACAACCAGGATGGACAGCGGTCCAATTTAGTGTTAGTATGGTTGTATAGGAGAAAACATCTGTTTAAGCCATACTGAACCCTGATCAAATCACAATGGCACATCAACATAGTAATTCTCTTTGAGGTGCTCTGAAAGTCCAAGATGAATGTCAGTTTCACAATTTGAGTTTTTATTTGTTGACATCAGTCAGCCATCTGGAAATTACATTTGGTTTGGCTAACTCATGAGGGAGAAGGCCTTCTGTTTCCACTTTTTGAGTTCTTATGGAGTGATACAATAAAAATAAGTCCCTCTTTTCTATATTGAGGAGGATCTCTGTGACCAAAGCCTTACAGTCTAAGAGACCTTCCACATGACAGATCCTGGCATTTACGTAATTCTTAGGTAAAACTCACATAGGCCTTCTTACACAATACAGATACTTAAACGTATTTTGTAATGCATTTGAAATCCATTTCTTAGGTCAAACTTGTGTGCATATGTCTGGATCTTTCTTCAAATCTTGAGTCAATCGCTATCCATAACTTATCCATTTTTTACCTTTTGCACACGACTCACTGGCCATTGCACTCTCTCAATACCTGGGGAAACTACGCAAAAATGACACAATCATTTGCAATCAAGCTCGGTCATTTCGGGAGGTGAGAGTGGTTCAAACTAATCAGATGCCGGCACTGTTCCACACCCTCCCTCAGAGGCTTGATTGCCCCTTTCTTTCTAACGCCTTTTCAGCTTTTCTTTTCCGGTTTCTTTTCCCTGATTTGTCTGGCAAAACTTCAAAGACTCACAAAATGAAGAGTTGTCCCCTTACTGATCACTATCTTTTTACTTTGCATGTGTGTGTCTTATGTATTGAAATATGCATTGGCTTCCTTCTGCAAAGATAAATTGTTTTCCTTCAGGAAGACCCCTCTTACTGTCATACATATATCTTCACAAAAGCAAGCCCAATACAGATAACAAGTAGTCATGCACTGTTGACTCCTATTGTATAGTACTGAGCTAGTGAGCGAATGTATCTATCACCTTCATGTTGTAAGTGAATCAAAGTTCAAGGTTGTTACAGTTTCCTCAATCTTTATACTATATAGTATCTGTTTATTTGGTGAATCATTTTGTCTTTATCCTGTATTATCCTTTGTATTTAGGATCCTTTATCCTAACTTTGTGTAACACTATGAGAACCTTCACATCTTTCATTTTTGAAAAATGTTCATACATGAACCACTTTAACGTTTATGATGCCATGATCCACACACCCACTAGGTCATTGTTATATGAACAAATATACATTACTTGGCTTATTGCTTTTCCAGAGGATATTAATCGAATCATTATGCTATTCTGTGTCTTGGCAGAAGTGACCAGCCTTTAAAATAAATGTCCAAGATATTAATACTTACAGTTTTATAAATGAAAATAACTGTTAAAGATGTCATATGTCATTAAAAGGAAGCTTAATAACTAGAAATGATACTGCATACAAACCAGTACACTAGTTACATCTATAGAATGGCTTAAATCAAAATAGATCCAAATGAAATGTTTACAAGAAAACATTACCATTATGTCAGCCTGGTCAATTCTGACAACACATTGCTTTGCAAACATGAAGGTTAAGCAACCTTCAGTATTACCGGCATGTGTCTATGATGACTGACACCTGGACATACAGTATAACACGTCTGACAATCAAAGAGATAGATGTTCATTAGTGTGGCATGCAGCTCTACCTTCTGCTGTGCTTTGAAGAGGGGGGCTAAGAGGCGTCTGAGGCCACCTGTGCCATGAGTTCATCCACTGCTGGGAAGATCACCCCCACCTCGGTGCTGATTAATGTCCGGATCCCTGCGACGAGGCTGTCCGCCTCGGGAGGCTCGGCTGTGTTTGTCATGTCCGTCCACCTGCAGAAAGCTCTTCATCAACCGCCTAGGGTACACTTCTTCTCCTTCATCCTGCCTCGCTGAGTGCTCACCAGCTTGCCTTATCATTGCAGTTGACTTTTCCTGGCCCTCAAACACATTTTTCATTTTGCAATCCATATGGGAAATGAAATATAGAATGAAAAAAAGAACATACTGAAAAAGACAACTCTAAATTTGTTCATCACATGGAAAACAGTAAGATGAGCATGATGATACTCTGTTCCCACCATCTGCACCTCTAGGGACTCGGAGGGAAAACAACACTCCCCATCCTGGTACTCACATAACAATAATTAACATTGAACGACAAATCAATTAGCCTACTTGAGAGTCCAGTTCCTGGTGATCAGTGGCTATGACAGGCAATGAATCAGTCCGCCGAAGATGCTTTTCATAGCTTTAGCTGCACTAAGGTGCTGTCAGGGTTTTAAGTGATGTCTCAGTGAATTGGTTTGTTAGTCACAGCACAACTGCGCACGCAAACGCTCGTTTCTATTTTAATGAATGCTGTCCTTCTGCCATGCAGTCTTACTCACTACGTGACGTGCTGTTTGTAGCAGCTTAGATGCACAAGAGAACAGAAAGAGTAAGCTGTATATATAATTGTCCAAATCCATGTTCAACTCAAAGCTTCAGTTAGATATCAAAAACTCCATGTTGTGATGTACTGTAAAAATAGGTGGCCCCCCAACTGTGGCGGTTAATTACACAATTTTACAAGACCCTCCGCCTTTGGTGTAGCATACTAGTATAGCACAATGTTTGTGGAAAGGCACCTGCTTACAGTCTATTTTGAATGATGAATTTGCATGATTATATGTTCTCTGTCAACATGAGCTTCGGTTGTTTCCGTTGAATAGTGACCACAAACAAATGGCATAAGTCACACTCCTCTTTTGGTGTGGCCGGTGTTTTCTTAATTAAAAAAAGGCAATAAGGAGAGCCATGCGGAACAGCTGCAAATAGAACTACTATCCCTCACCACAGAAAAAAAAATCATTAATGAATAAGTACAAAAATAAAGAGTATAGCCACTAGCTTGGGAAATGAATGCATGTTTTGTTTTCGAGTCTTACTGGAGCACTGAGAAGGTCATGGGGTAAGCAGTTCTTTGTGAGTTAGAAAGAAAGTGCGTATGTGTGCGTATGTGTGTGTGTTTGTGTGTGTGTGTGTGTGTAAAATGTGCATGTGTGAAAGTGCTGTGAGTGTGTGTCTCTGTAAGTGTGTGTGTGTGTGTGTGTGTGTGTGCGTGCATTGCTAGATGCCTTTTTGACAGGACTGAGGACTCCATGCATATGCTGTACATGTATGTTCACAGAAGCATATATCTCAGAGCTGAATTTCTTCCTTATGCATGAGTGTGTTTGTGTGTGTGTGACTACAACATGCTTATGGGTTTGTAAAAGCCTGTCTGTGGTGTCAGCCTGTTATGGAAGAATGTTTGAGGGTTTGGGAGGGGTGTGACACAAAGCCTCCCTTTCCTTGAGCAAGTAGGACATTTCACAGGTAGTTCTAAGTGTCAAAATAACATCTGCACTTCGCTTATGTGCCCCAGGGGAACCCAAGCATAGGTCTGCTTGCGTCGCAGATGGCAGGCAGTGAGGCACACAACAGCTTGTTTTCTCAATCTTATTCTTGTATTTATCTTCGACAGAACATCAAGGGATCACAATTACTTGTGCAATATAATCAGTTGACAAAAAGTCAGTCTTTTCGGATCTTTTATGGTTGTTCACTGTGACTTAAAATGGAAGCATTACTTGTCGTTTATCTGGGGAAAACATCTGCCATGCATGACAAAGGCAACGTAATGCCAATTCAGGCTGGTAATGCCACCTATAAGCAGCCATCCCAAGGATTTAGTGATCTTCAAAATGTCATCTCTATAAACACACACACTGGGAAATGGATGAAATTGATCATTCCTCACATGACAAAGATTAGAAGCCAGCCTAAAGCTATGGAAACATTAATGTCCCTACATAGACCCACAAACTCATCTAAATCACCCTACATGTGAAATAAAAAAGAAACGAAAGCAAGTCAATCTAACTTTAACGCATGCATGTTAAATGAACACGATTTATGCACGGTCATTGGATGATGTCATTGAGCCTTTTTTCGTCCGTGAGGAATAGTCACTTCATTGGGCAGCCGGGGTGCTGATGAAGTATCAGAGAGCCTAATATTCAGCCGCTTGGCTGTGCTGCAAATGTGCACATGACGGATTGGTTGTGTGGGGAAACTGGGTTATATTTGACTGTGTGGGTGTGTGGCGTGGATGTTCAAAGCTCCTCGGAGCACACTGCGCGCTCTCTAATATTTCAATAATTCATCTCCTGTCTTAGCATTCCAGCAGCCCCGTCTTCTGGGCTCGAAGCGGCAGCAGACGCACACACATGAGCGCAGACACAGACATACACGCACACAGACACAGACATACGCATATGCGCACGCACACCTACACACACACACACACACACACACACACACACACACACACACACACACAAGTGAGAGAATACAATCGTGACCGCTCAAACAGACTTGCATGGACACACAATCACAGGCAAATGTGCATACCGGTACATGAGTTCATACACTAACTCAGATAAACCTTCATGGGCAATAGAGACACAATAATATGCATACATCACGGATACACAGACAGAAACACACACACACACACACATATACACACACATAACTCAGAAAACCTTCAGAGAGAGAGAGAATACATGCATACAGAGGATAAGACAGAAACACACACATCCTTCATACACACAATTGAAAGAGAGAGAGTGAGACACACACAGAGACCCCTTCTGCATTGCCACCCCGCGAACCCCTCTGCATTGCCACGAACCCCTCTCCGACCCCTCCGCCATAGCTCGACATGCACCTCCAAAAAATTGTAACTTTGCACCAAGGCGACGCACACCGCAAGGACTGTGATTGGTGAACTCGTCCTATGTGTTGATAGACGGTGTTTCAAGCAGCCTACTGTGGGGAGTTAGCAACATGCTAGTTCACTGACATAAGCTTTGCAAAATAAACTCAGACATATTTTGGTTACAATGATGGGGTTATCCATTGGTGTTTATATGTCAGTAACGTTTTGAAATTAGCACTTCGCCAGCAAGCAGTACTTTGTAGGCAGTTGTGCTAAAGTTTGCTTGCTACCATAACTTAAACTGGCTGCCAGACACCTCGCAAATAACCTCAGACTTATTTGCTGGTAACAGTAACTAGGTCAATGGATTTTACTGTGTCTATTTCTTGATACAAGAAAAGGGCAAACAAAAAAGATTAATATTTTGGCACGACAGTCTATGGGGTTTGCCATTCTGAGTAGGCTACCGTTTCGGTCATACAGTCTATTGTTTCGGTGGTAAGCAATGCAGACACAGGCGAGACCGAGTGTTATGGCGGTGAAATGCACCGCGATGCAAAGCAACCCGACCCAGAACCATAAAATGGTCACGACGCCGTAGTGGCGGCGTAGCTACGCTGTGGAGTTGACGCAGAAGCATGTTGAGCCCTTTAGAGAGTGTGTGTGTGTGAGAGAGATACCAACCCCTACCTCACCCACACACACTTGCAGACTCAAAAATGGAGAAGTGAAGAGGAGCTGTCATGCTTTGAAGCCCTGAGTTTTGATCCGCCTGGCCGGATCTTTTGCCCTGCTTTGTACCGAGAAGCGATAACCTGTAATCCCTCTATGCTGCCAGATACATCCCGTCAGAAACACCTTCATTGCAGGTCAAGGAGACAGACAGCTATTTCACAACACAACACACAGGCCAAAACACTGAAAGTACTCACTGCCGGTCCCTGTAGCCACCTCCTCCCTTTTATGCACACACACACACACACACACACACACACACACACACACACACACACACACACACACACCACACACACACACACACATGCACAGATGATATTACTGCATTCAAATAAACAAATAAAGTCAATGCCAATTCAGAAAACATCAGGACTATCAGTTTGCCGATAATAATGAACAAAACAACACTATCAAAAAAGTCATTACGGATAATGAGGCTAGAGTCAAATTAAGCTTCACTTGGTCAAGGCCAATAAATATAGTTAAAAAGCAATGTGATGCAATGTGATGAAAAATGTTACTTTTCCCCCTATTAGCTTTGTAAATGTAACATTTTAATAGTCTCCATTGGAGATATTTGCTGTTCTTTATGCAACTATTCATGTATTTTGGTTATGTTGGATATTTTCTGAGTGCATATACAGCATTATATACAGTGTTTGAAATAACGTCTTTTAAAAGAACGGCGTTAGGTAACGCCGTTATTTTTTCACTAACGGGGTAATCTAACTAATTACTTTTCCTGTCGTTACAACGCCGCTAACGTTACTGGACGTTAAATGCGGTGCGCTACTACCGGTATGCATTGATTGAATAGACTGTGTAATCCGAACGCACCCTGGCTCACAGCTAGTGAGGAGGTGGGTTAATAACGACGTAAGCGATTATGATTGGCTAAGGTATGGGTTCCCAAAGTGGGGGTCGGGACCCACCGGGGGGTCGCGGGACACCGAGGGGTGGGTCGCGAAATGATTTCCATAAATCAAATAAATTTGGGAAAAATAAAAGAGCTGTCACTTGACCGCACTTTAAAGACAGATTTTAATTCCAAGACGCTTGCTGAGTTCTGGATTTCAGTCAAGAGGGAATATCCACAGCTATTCAAGGCCACGTACCTGTGCGAAAAGACTTTCTCTGCACTGACATATATTAAAAACAAATACAGATCGCGTCTAAATGTGGAGGATGATAACCGTCTTCACAATTAAACCAAGAATGGACTTGCTGTGTTCCGCGCATAGCGCGCATCCATCTCATTAGATGAGATTAACGCTGAAACATAGTTGGCAAAATGTAAATTTGCGCAGCAACAATGTACAGTTTGTGGATATTACCCTGACTGAGATATTCTCCTGTTAAAATGGAAATTAAAGTAATGTTTCAAAGTTAAGTTTGCACGACAGCAATAATGTGCACTCATGTTACATGGATATTATTTTTTGACTAAGGTATTCTGCTTTTATCATATAGTACATTTCTATATGTAAAATCATAACAGGCTGCTCTGTTCTTTTGTGTTGTCGTTAAGCCTGTGTTTGGATAAGCCTAGTGCGTATGACCGGTGCGCACATTTTATTTTATTTTTTGAGTCACATCCAGGGATAGTGGGGGTTGCCAGTCTCTAGCACGGATATTTTGGGGGTCGTGGGTTGAAAAGTTTGGGAACCTTGGTTTTGTTCAACATTGAGTTCAAGACCAGACCATAGTTGGATGTTTGGACGGACCCAGGCCTTTTCTCTGTGTGTGTTTCTGTCTTTGTCAATCTGACTTTGAATCTTTCTTTGTTAGACTATCATTGTGTGTTCTCTAAATCCACTTAATATCTTTAGAAAAGGAAATAAATCTTTCTGTCTTGTCACAATGTGTCTGTTCTTATACACACACACACACACACACACACACACACTACTCACACAGACACACACACACATGCAGAAATATACACAACACACCCACCCACACAACCCAACCCAACACTGGTCCCCCTGCTGAGGCAGTTGTCCCATCCCCTGCCAAGGGTGAGGCTATCAGGCATGCTGTCTGCCCAGGCCTCGGCTCAGTCCAGTGGGCGCCGATGGCAGACCCACTGTGTGATGAGGCCCAGAGCTAACACCTTATCACACACCCACATCCGCAAGCTTTTGGTTTTACACTCTGCGATCATCTGATGAGCCTTGCAAAGGGAGAAGCTCCGCATGGCACAAGAGCAGCAAATCACGACGCTGCAAGGCACAAGACAAAGGGAGGACGATAAAAGCTTGAATACCTTTAGTCGTTTGACAAACCATTAGTATGTCTCCGAAAGCGCAAACACTTAAAACGGACATTCAATACAGTATTTTAGCCCTGATGTTGTTTACATGTGTGTATTTGAACTTGTAATGACAGTATACAGACCATTAAAACCTAAACAGCATGTTTAATGCGAGAGTTGCAGAATCGGTGTCATCCACTGCCGATACATACCAGCTCGCTCGATTGTATGTTCGCATCTGAGCACCCCATTATCTGACCCCCCTGCTGCTAAATCATGGCTCCTGCATACAGCTTTTCTTTACTGTTTCTGGAATGACATGAGCAGGACCGCTTGAGCTTAGTTCTCATACACAGCAGGCCACCAAAGCACCTTGAAAAGAATTGAAATATGACAGGCAGAGGGAAAGAGAGAGACAGAGAGAAAAAAAGTCTTAAATGAAAAGATTGTAAGACAAGAATGAGTTACAGAAGTCATTAATTTACCTTTAAAGATTTGATTCATGGGAAAACAAGGGTAAAGGTCTTATTTCATTTTTCCTTTGCATACTGTACATATAGAAGGTGCCTTCACTTAAGTAACATAGAATAAGAATAAGTAGAAATAATAAATGTACACATATTATGCTGAAATTAAATATTCATGTGTGTGTGTGTGGTGCGGGAGGGGGGGTGTAGGAGGATGACCAACAGTATCTGAGTCATAACCAAAGATTGTTAAGGCGGAGCAAGATATTTCATCAAGAGCCACTTCCGGGGGAGGCTCTTTTTTTTGCAGAGCAGAGGAAGCGACTGCCCCATTGAAGTCTATGGCCATAGCTCAGAATTTCACCACATATACTAACATATTGGTTCTATAAAGTTAAGAATGTGAATTTTGGCCATGTTTTCATGATCCTCAAACCCTTCTGAACATTTCAGGTACATTTTTAGCATTTTTGAGCATTCCAGTCTGGAGAAAATCGACCTTATATCAGGTGTGCGCTGGTTATTTATTCCACTGCTGTTGGCCAGTTGCTACGTACGCTCATCAATACGTCATCGACACGCCTCTTTATACAGACAGGATTCGATCCCCATTTCGCGCCCATAGACATGAACTACGACGAAGTATCTTCTCTAAAACCACTTTTATAATCTAAAACTACTTTTTTCTAAAACTACTGCTGGAACTACAAGAAGCTTTTCTTGCCCGCTCTTTGTTATGGATTCCTCCTACTGGCTAATGTTTCCGGCTCTTATGCTTGTTTTTGTATTGCTCACTGAAGTATTGACTGTAGAGACATGTAGCCACTCCTTGAAAAGTGCTTACAATTATCATTATCATTTGCTTATCTGATTTTAGCTT
Organism: Alosa alosa; assembly: GCF_017589495.1. Classification (NCBI taxonomy): domain Eukaryota; kingdom Metazoa; phylum Chordata; class Actinopteri; order Clupeiformes; family Clupeidae; genus Alosa; species Alosa alosa. The sequence continues at coordinate 10,371,411 of NC_063207.1, read as the reverse complement.
ATCCCAATAGAAAGGTCCGATTACTTCATTTCTGTGAGAATCTGTGTAACAATGCTGCGTTGATGCCATGGGGCATTTGCTATGGTGATCATTGGATTCTCAACCCAGTAGTGATTTAGATGCTGCTATTTGAATGGAGGAGAATAATCATATGCTTGCATCCTTTCCCTGCTCTCTCTCATCATATCTTTCTCTCTCTCTGTCACTCTCTCTCACCTCTCTCTCTCTCATCTCTTTCTCTCTCATCTGTCTGTTTCTCTCTATCCTTTCTTCATACCTGCTGTTCCACTCCCCCCCCAGCCCCTTTCTAAAAGGGAGAGTATTATCCTCTTTAAGTTAGAGATGAACAAAGACATACAAATATGTCTGGCAGTCAAGGAATAAGGGATGGGGTTGATGGCAGAATGAATCAAACTAATTTCCCAAAGCCCAACATGGAAGAGACCACGGCCCTGGTGCAGCCCTGACTACCACAGAGCCCTTCACCAAGACTGAAGCGGATTAATTTAAGTCTTTTTTCATCCCCTCATCTGCACATTCTGCACATTCTCCATCTTTCTTTTTCTCTTTCTCTCTCTCTCTCTCTCTTTTGCACTGCCTTACATAAAGAAGGGGAAGCAAACTAGCCCACACTCTTCAATCACTGCTCTACGGCCTCCTCCTCAGAAGAAAGTAAGCTTAACTCTGCAGGTATAAAGGAGGTCCATACATATTAAAAACCCTCTTGTCACACATTAAGCAACCCAGTGGAGCAATAATCTGCCAGAGAAGCTGCTCAAACAAATCACAAAGATGAAGAGATATTTTTATATATATATATATATATATATATATACACCCCCAGCTCGTTGAGTCCCTGGAATGAAGATGAGGAAGTGGAACTGTGACTGGTGTTTCATTTACTTTCTTTCTTTCATTCTTCTTCTTGTGTGGTGAGAAGCGAGAGATGAGGTGGGCGACAGAGAGAGGGGCGTCAGGTTCCACTGAATATTATCAGTCTATATGCTAATGCCAGACCTGGCCACGGTTCATGTCTGAAGCAGGGTTTAATTTGGAGGGGACACTGATGTCTGACCACACGGAAATGCATGAGTGTGCTCAGAGCACATTGCAATTGTATGCCGGGACAGAGAGGGTTCGGGGTAACTAGGGCCAATTGCAGGACAGTGCTCAGTCCTTTGTCGGTTCATTTTAATATCACTGTATCACATGCAACTCTTGACTTGGCTTGTCAGTCACCATGTGACTGTTAATGGCAAAATTAGAGTAAACTATTTCCACTGGGTGTTCCTCCTTTATGTAAAGTCATATAATTGTCCCTGCTTAACTACACAAACTTGCTACCTGACTTGTGTTTGTAAATACAGGTGATTTGCTAGATCTGCATAGATCACCTCAACATGCAATTGAATGAGAAATGCTTTTGCTATACAGTGAAAATGGAATAGTGTATATCAATTGACTACAATCAAATGCAGTTAGTAACGCTATACTTTATCTTTTGTTTTGTCAGCAGACATGTTAACGTATGACAGAAAGGCATTATCATCTCTAAGACAGTTGTAACTTTGTAAGAATAGCATTTTGTCTTATTAAACACTGATAACACCTCATTGTTTGAATAACACATCACATTGCATTGTTTTGTATAAACAGAGCCCAGACCTCACCATGCAAAATTGGTCAGAGATGGTGACACTAGCTAGATGGGCCAGCATGTGGTGGGGGAGTGTGTGTGTGTGTGTGTGTGTGTGTGTGTGTGTGTGTGTGTGTGTGTGTGTGTGTGTGTGTGTGTAAACAAGTGAAGAAACATTTGAATTGGTTGCTGTGCCCAATGTGAAAACACAACCTCTCCGTAATGTAAAGGCTGGGGCATTTAGGCCAGAGCATTAGGCCAAGAGGAACGCACACCAGCTCAAGGAGTAATTATTGCAACCATTATTGCAGTATCTTTTTCTCCCACAAGTCTCTGTGATGTGACAGAGTTTAAGTTGTGAATGCCCTGTACCTACATACAAGGCTATGGCATATAAGCTAGAAGCAAGCTTACACACCATATCTGCTCACCACTAGAAGAAAATAGATACAGTAAAAGTGTTTTTTTTTTTACCACACTTGAAGGAAAATAGGTACGTCAAGTGGACGAGCCCCCACCCCTCAGCTGATCTTTCATGGTCAACATCAATAGGCTCTCTTACTTTATTGAGAGATAAAAGACATCGAAAAGAAGTCGAAATATCTCGCAAATAATGAGAATCTCCCGAGCCACTTTTCAGCTGGTATATCTTGTCTACTCAATTCAAAGGCAACTTAAGCTCAGTACTGCTTCTTTTGCTTGTCCTAATAACACAGCACTAGAACTACAAGAAGCTTTTGTGTGTGGGGGAGCTTTTAAAGAGCGGCAAGACATGTTTTTATGGACCCGAGAGGATAGATTTGTGGGAGTTAGCAAATATGTGTATGTGTACATCTGTATGTGTACATAGATATAAAGAAGCATCGGAAGAGGTCTGGAGATTGTTGTGTGGACCCTATTCAGTTTGAACAAGAAAAGAGACCTTCCATATGCAGTGCTGTATTGTGGCTCTGATACTGTACGTTTGACAGCCCACAGCTTAGCATTTGAGGCTACCCTGAATAGGAGGCTACCCTGGTGCCATTCATACAAATGCAGACAAATCAGTGTTCCAATACTACCTAAGAATTTACTTACCTACCATGCTAAATGTATGTGCTTTTTGGATGAGCCTAGGACTGAATAAAAGGAGCTTTGCATGGTAATGTTTCTTTTCCATTTCTGTCCGTCATGCAATATAACTCCATTAACCTGACCATGGTTTAATTGGTGTGGTGGTAAGCTGTAGAGAACTGTAGAGCGTTTGCTTTGGTCTGCCTGTTATGTGCAGAGACAGAACTGTAGAGCGTTTGCTTGGGTCTGCCTGTTATGTGCAGAGTAATGTCCCTTACTACACATCACCAGGGATAGTATACTGTGGCTGTAGTTTGAGAGAGGTTTTTGTGTGTGTGTGTGTGTGTGTGTGTGTGTGTGTGTGTGTGTGTGTGTGTGCGCGCGCAGACCTAATAGACTCCACAAGCTGTGATGTCTGTCTGACACTCATAATGCAGGAACTAACGGAAAGTCTGGAAAGCTACAGTCATATTTTCGCCAAGTAATTAATTGTTATTTATTTATTTTGGATTCCAGTGCTTCTGTGTGGTTAGTAAAGCCTGATATACTAATGCCTCAGGAAATTACACGGGCTCTGCACTAAGATCTCTCAGCAGTCTTTCAACATCAGCCTTTAAATATTTTTCTCCCTATTGACAGTAGATGTAAATAGGTCTCGGCGCTGTGCATTTCGAAGGTGTGGTCCCTGCCTGTGGGAAGATCAAAGTCCGCTGGCTTTGATGCTGAGGAGACACGGGGCCGGACAAGTTGCCGTTGAGTCACGGGCTCGACGGAGCAAAACTCTGGGTCGCAATGGAGCGTGACTAGGATGGGCTGTGATGGGCATCTGGGAGAAGCCGCACAGGGGAGACCAGGAAAAGAAAACAAACGCCAGAGGATGTGATGTAACAAAGTGAAATGATCTGAAGGACTGATGCAAGTGATCTGAGCGCAACGTTCTTTCATGTTTCCGGGAGGGCGACAGCGGAGAGTTTGCTGATGCGACCTTCCCCGATGACCAGCACGACCCTGGGTCTCCTTTTCTGACTGGTCTTCTTCAGAGGTCCATGCTCAAACTCAAGTTTGCGTTCATTACACATTAGCTTGGATGCAAAAAATAGCAGTCACAGGATGAAAGGAAATGTACATCACGCTTGATAGGATGTGATGCTTCTAACATCAACCGGCATCCTGTCCTCTCTCCTTGGATTCAAAGTGAAGAGTTGTGAATAATTATTAGAGCAAGTGTGTGTGTGTGTATGTGTGTGTGTGTGTTTGTATGTGTGTGTGTGTGTGTGTGTTCAAAGTTATAATAATTCATTTTATTTGTATAGCGCTTTTCAAAGTCCCAAAGTCGCTTACAGAATGGGGGAAACAAAGAAACAAAGAAGGACAACAGTACCACATACATACAAACATACAAACATACAAACATACATACATACAAACATACAAACATACATACAAACATACAAACATACATACATACATACATACATACATACATACAAACATACAAACATACATACATACATACATACATACAAACATACATACATACATACATACATACATACAAACATACCTACATACAAACATACAAACATACAAACATACATACATACATACATACATACATACAAACATACATACATACAAACATACATACATACATACATACATACATACAAACATACATACATACAAACATACAAACATACATACATACAAACATACAAACATACATACAAACTCCCATTTATTGGACTGGGATGAGAGACCCAACTAGTACTGTAGACTAATGATGTACCCCACGCTAGTATTATTCAAGTGAATGAAACGATTGGAGGCTGATGTAGCAAAAGCAATGTCGACATAATTTATTTATGGTCTTCAGAGTTATAAAAATAGGTGCTTCGTACAGGAACAACATTAATGATAGTAGTACATCATGGACACATACATAAGTTCTCGTAGACAAGCATTCATATGAGGGATTTACACTAAATATTGGGCCGGACCACAGTACTCAATGTTGACAGGAAATCCAAATTTAGTTCATCATGGGCACAAGGCTCCAAAATGATTCAGCACACCAAAGACAGCACCCAGGGCTACACTGCATTAACCATAAAGTGCTTTGTTAGTACACACAAACTCTAATCACAGCACACAGTGGTCACCTTAATACATTGAGCCCTTCCCACTAGTTACGAGAACCCAAGCAATGGCCACTTAAATTTGAGAACAAGTAAAGTGCGTGAGTGCCACTATGATCAGCTAAAGCTATTCCAATTGCACATGCCCACTGGCACTTTCCCCTGTTCCCCCCATAATATTGCACACTGCCCAAACACAACAATTTATCTCGATGGTAAAAGATTAATGACCGGAAGAGCTTGACAATAACCATATAAGTTCATAGGCATGATATGAATTAATGATAAAAACATACAAAAGTTTCATACATGAGAAAACAGTGGCTGGATGTCCAGACAAAGCAAACAAGACCTAAAAAGACAAAACATACACTTATTAAATTATCCACATAACACACACACTCATTCACCTTACTGATGATATACATTGAAAGAACTTAAACTTTCAAGCACTCACGAGAGACGGGGTTCATTCACAAAAGGCTTCTCATAACCTTGTGTGAGCAGACACACACAGACGCCGGAGCGCACAGAAGCCAGTGCACACGTATGGAGCGCACGGGACCTGGTATAACAACGGGCTACACATAGAATAAGGATGAGTCTTTGCAAGGCCAAAGTCTAACAGTTAATTAGATAATCAGGCTAACAAATACCTACTTTGGCTAGGCCCCAGCACACGGCAGCAACTATACAAACACCCTGTAACACCAGCACAGTCTGTTGAAAAACGTTTTTATTTGATATTAATATTCTCAGCGCGCAGAGCAGGGGGTTATATGCACCTGGCTGCGAGAGAGTTCCCAGCAGATATCGAGATTCGTTCTATTTAAACGCCCATTCTACAACATAGATCATAATAAAAATCACAACACTGCATATCTCAAGGCTCACATCAAAACCACGCTCTTTAAGGGAAGCATACCTACTGGCGTTAAACCCAGAGACGCTTCCGTGATTCAATTACTGGTGACTGCACGCAAACCCTTAAACATACGGAACGCCAGCACACTGGCCACCAACACTCATCTGTAATCTACAAGAACGAACAGACTTATAAGTGCCATAACCCATGATGAGGCAGCTAATGCTGGCCTAGTACAACAGCGTGCCAAACAATTCAAACTTACCGCGGTTCCACTCCGCTCCGTTTCCCTGGCTAAGCAGCTGACTGAAAACACATGAACCCGCCCCTATGGACACCTCAGCGTTTAACCCTTAAAGGTGTAGGTTTTTGAACATTCTAAGTTCCGCAACAATTGAAGGTTCTAAAATTCTATGTAGAATTCAATGAACCCAGATATTCTTTAGAATGTTCATTTCTCAACATTCCCGTCACACCGGTGTGACGGTACTCCTTTAAGGGTTAAGCCCTTGCTACTCGCTCCTGGGTCCTAAAGTCCCACTGGCTACACATACAAACATATATACATACATACAGATACATATAGATACATAGATACATACAGACATAAGAGCAGTTCCAGAGTCTGCTGAGGAGAATGTTCTGTCACTGAAGGATTTGAGTCTTAATGGTTTAGTGATCAGGGTGAGGGGAGGACGGGGCAGAAAGTAGTGCAGATCAAGGGGATAGCTGAGCTGTGGAGGGAGGTGTTGATTGTGAGTGGACCAGGCCAGTAGAACAGAAACTAGACATTGACACAATGTATGTCAGCTTGTCTGCGCGTTCTTCACCACATTTGATCCTACTGTACTCTATCTTAAGTGCACTATACAAGTCATGACTGATCATTTTGCACTTTGCACTTTTTGTAATAAACTACATACAGTATAAATGCATTGCCTAATCATAATGTTATCCCAGGTACATTTAGAAATTACATAAAAATAAACAAACATACTATGTTGTAATTACTAATTAACTAAGTAGTAAGTACACGGTACAAGGCGCTTGAGGAAAGGATTGGCAGCATATTTTTTTTGAGGTCATGGCACACATTCACACATATTACATGTATGTTCATACAAATATGCATCATCCTATCCAGTCACCAAACACAATATCAGTATTGCTGCATCTAGTTGTCAAAAGATACATGGATGCTCACTGTAGAAACAACAGAAGGAACTCCATTCCTCTATAATTCTCTTTCTCTCTCTCCCCCTCTCTCTCTCTCACACACACACACACACAGGCATACGCATTCATATCCTGAGTCATGGTTGGTTGCGCAGACATGACGGCATGTAGAGTTAAGTCACACAAAGCAAATGTTAATTGCATGCTCTGCCCTATTCTTTTTGTGCCACTGAAATTGTAATTCTTACTGGTTACAATTCATGAAACTACTATTTAAATCACTGTTCCATCAGTTGGCAAAATTATATTCTACATGCTGAATGTCAGAAAAGGTCAACCAATGCCATGACAAAAATGTGCTGCTGGATTATGATGGTATGGTAAGATTATGCAATAATTCAGCAATCTTTTCCAAAATGACTGGCAGGTCCAAGTCATTTCCATGCTGTGAAGGCATGATGCATGTGTCCCTACAGACATGTCATGATGGACTAATACTGAGTTTTATTTCCTGTATATACAGTAGGATAGTATATTTATTATGACCGCCGCGCAGCGAAGTGTCCAAATTTCTGTCAAGGATTCCAGGGACACTGTAAGACCGGGGTACACGAAACTTGGTGGGCATGTAACCCCACATGGATAGCATGGAACCATCGTTTTTCGTTTTGATCTGTAGCCCCCCCGCTGGACTGGACCCCCGAAAGGAGGGTAGGGCGACACAGTTTTCTGTGAATATCTCGAGAACCGTAGGGTTTAGGAGGACCATTTTTTTGTATGTTGATCTCAAGGGGCTATGTCAACCCATTCCATAACCACTCATTTCATGTATAGCGCCACCTAGTTAAACACAAAGTAAAAATGAGGTGTTGTAATCGCAGGTATCTGTGACCTAACAGTCAAAACTGCACGAAATTGGAAGTGTAGGATCATTATGACACCCTCTGAATGCATGCCAAGTTTCGTGGAATTCCACTCATGGGGGGCCAAACAATAAATGAATTTATGTTACTATACACCAACTGGCCTGTAGGTGGCCGGAGACAGTTTTCTGTGAATATCTCGAGAACCGTAGGGCCTAGGAGGTCCACCTTTTTTTTGTATGTTGGTCTTAAGGGGACATGTCAACCCATCCCATTACCACTTATTTCATGTATAGCGCCACCTAGTTAAAAATTAAAAAGCAAAAAATTAGGTGTTTTCATCACAATATCTCTGGCTGACATGGTCAAAACTGCACAAAATTGAAAGTGTAGGATCATTATGACATAATGGAACCATGGAACCATCATTTTTCGTTTTGATCTGTAGCCCCCCCGCTGGACTGGACCCCCGAAAGGAGGGTAGGGCAGACACAGTTTTCTGTGAATATCTTGAGAACCGTAGGGACTACTGTAGGATGACCAATTTTTTCCGTATGTTTGTTTTACATGTGAAATCTATGAACTAATCATGTTTTGGTACTTGTTGTCTAGCAGATACCAGTGAGAATTGAGTGTGGATAATGCAATTTAGTGAGACAGTTAGAATCATATAGGCCTTTCAGCGTGATTTCTTTTTGTGGAAAAAATGTGCTGGACTGGGCGGCGGTCATATTTTGTACCGCTCTGCGGTACATCTAGTTGTGTTTGATGCAAAGCAGATTGCTTGGATTTTACAGCTCTGTTACAGTAACCAGGTTTTATTCTATTTGTTTATACTGCGGCTTTTTCTCTTAATGAAACAGGTGACTTCACCTTGACAATTCTTTTTCAGGGACACTGGAAATGAGACGGGCCAAAAAGAAAAAATGTAAAAGTGATGGAAAAATAAGATATCCTAACGTCAGACAGTTCCATAATCACTGACCTTGGGTGCATCTTGTTTTCAGTTTCTGGACACATTTGGCATCATAATTGATTTTGATTTTCATATAATCTCTCTTCATGGGCCACTGAGTCTATTATAAATGTGGAGTGAAAATAAGATCAGAAATATATTTTTATATATATATATATATATATATATTTTCCCTCTGGAAAGCATCTGATGGTGTGTCCTTGTACACTCCCTACTGCTACTGCACTGTATCGACTGCTGGCTCATAGCGATGTTGATTACGGCTAGAAATGGAAAGTTGTAATGTTGATTGGCACCCAATGTGTGTGTGTAGGGGTTGGGAAGAGGTGGGTCGTGGATGAAAGAGGGGTGGGGATGGTGTGTGTTGTGTGTGTATGTGTGCGTGTGTGTGTGTGGGGGGGGGTTCTATAGACTTCCCAGAGCAGATTGGAAGGTATCAGATAGGCAAAGCCGGCATTTGCCATGCGAGTCATGTCCCGCCGCTTCACGGTTGGCCCGGGGGATAATGAATGCGGGAGCGTCTTTACCTACGGGCGCCGAAGCCGTAAGTGGTCCGAGGATTGATTGTTTCTGCGAATCCGAGATGACTTTGCTTGCACTTATCCAAAGAATAAAATAATGTTTCTCATCACAAAGGATAATCTTCCTGCCATCTATTCTTCTCACAGCCAGCCACCTACTCATATACACACGCACACACACGCATGCGCGCACGCACACACACAGTCTACTACCTTTCTCTCGCACACACACACACACAGTCTCCCTTTCTCTCTCTCACACAGACACAAACACACACACACAGACACACACGCACACAGAGAGTCTCCTTTTCTCTCTATCTCACACACACACACACACACACATCTCAGGCACTTCTGTCGGTTAACCAAAGAGCTATTGAGACACCAACTATTGTTGAGGATGGGGGAACTGAGACGAGAAGAACCATTAGAGTAGTGACTTCGACTATCTGTTGTGAAACTAGATGTTCATATCAAAATATGACCGCCGCCCAGTCCAGCACATTTTTTCCACAAAAAGAAATCACGCTGAAAGGCCTATATGATTCTAACTGTCTCACTAAATTGCATTATCCACACTCAATTCTCACTGGTATCTGCTAGACAACAAGTACCAAAACATGATTAGTTCATAGATTTCACATGTAAAATTCATTTTATACAACCCCACCTCCATCTTGCCTGTTTATAATTCTGAGAAATTCTTGATTGTTTGTGTTATGTTTATGTTATGTGTGTGTGTGTGTGTGTGTGTGTGTGTGTGTGTGTGTGTGTGTGTGTGTGTGTGTGTGTGTGTGCTTGTGTTTGTGCCTGTGACATTACTGTGAATGTATGTGTGTGTGTGTGTGTATCTGTTTGTGCACATGTGTGCACATGAAATGGGTTAACATGACCCCTGGAGGCAAACATACGGAAAAAAATGGTCATCCTAGGCCCTACAGTTCATAAATATCAGGGGATAAAACAGTAAGAAGAGAGGATATGGGGGAGAAATGGAGTATATTTTGATGAATCCAATTTAGAAGAGATTATGTGAGATCACCAAAATATGTTTTTCTTTTTTTATATACTGTACCAGTACCTGTTTTTAGTCAACTTTACCAGAGAGTGCCAATAATTCTGGAGGGCACTGTAAAACAGGGCGAGACAAGGGACATGGGGGAGAAATGAAGGGAAACAACTCCCACAATTGCAGTATATTTGGATGATGCCATGATCTCCACCACTGTGACTGGGAGACCACTGTACTTAGGATCCCTAAACGTCCATACAATTAGATCCAGTAGAGAGTCATGCTACTGTCCTGGGAAATGACAACTGTACAGGTCATCAGAAAAATCTACCACGGTGCTACTGTCCTTCATCTGCTGCCCGCTCCAGCTGTGTTGTTTCGTTAGCTTCCACAGAGGCCTAGGTATGGGCCAAACTATATAGATAGATAGATAGATAGATAGATACTTTATTGATCCCCAGGGGAAATTTAAGGTCTCAGTAGCATACAGACAACACACACACATTCACTAACAGCAGAAAAAGTAATTAAAAGTATTTCATGTAAAAACACAACTAAGCAATAAGGACAGTAGAAGATTTTTTATTGTGTTACATTCAGGGAAAACCTCTGTCAGATTTCGGTGACACACTTAAGAGTCGTCCCAATCTGAGAGCCCTTTTGCTCATTCAAAGGCACTGGGTCTTCTCAAAGGCAATATATCCAGGGTGCAACGATCCAGCGTGATCCGGTTCCTGGACATTTGTGTTAAAGTAGGTTGTGGTTAAAGTGGGTAGTTTCACAACACAACTGTGAGTATGAGAGGGGGGGAAATGGCAGTGAAATGTGAGATGAGCTTTATGTACTGCAAGATCTTTGAACTGTATCACTGTTAGAGCCTCCTCGTTTGGTTTCTGAAAACCGAAAATGAAGTGCTACTGTAGTTCTCAACTAAATGAGGCTGTTAATGAAAAAAATCCATTAGAATGACAATTAGTGTCGAGGCGGGTCTTATACCAGTCCAACTGAATGGCATGATTTAGCTACCATGCCAACTGGAGTCCACGTGCCATTTTTTAAAAAGCTTTGCATATCTTAACCTTTTAGTATGTGTGGCCAGTTTCTATGCACAAGAACATTATCTCAAGACTTTCTTACAGTGTTGTGAGTGCTAAATTGGTGTAAAGTTGCAGTGTGAGCTTTGCCTTTGTAGTTGGTGTGTGTTTTTGATGGTGTGTGTGTGTGTCGGAGGGGGGCTGGGGCAAGCTGGATGGTAATTCCGTTTGCTTCTCTGATAAATGTGCCATCTTTCAAACACAGCTCGCCACACTTAGCCGCAGTCAATTCACAAAATACTTCAAAGGAAATGCATGTCCTTTCTCGTCATCCATTTTGATTTGGAATGCTTTCCGAAAATCATTGGGAAAGGCCAGAGTTTAAAAGTGCTTCACCTCACTGTCTGTTCACTGTGTGCTGAGTGTGTTTCACTAATTCACGGATTGGGATAAATGCAGAGACCAAATTTCCCTCACGGATTCAATACTATAATATACTATATTCAGTACTATAATATACTATATACTACACTAGATTAACGAATGCAGCACAAAACACAGTCTGCTACTCTCCTTTCGCCTTCATTGACTGTGGTTTGCGCTGTATTCGTTAATCGACTTGTTAGAGGAGAGTCGGCTACTCTCCTCTGGCGTTCATTGACTGTGGTTTGCGCTGTTTGCGTAGCATTCGTTAATTGACTTGTTAAGCCTTTCCTTCAAGGTCGCGACAGGAAGACAGCTAATGTAGCCTAAAAACACACCCTTCATAAAAAAAAAAAACATTTTAATAACCTTTCAAATACTTTGATTTGTCTGTAGACAACCTCACCACACTACCACAAAAGTAGAAGTAGAACTGTAGACAGTTTGGTGTTAATGCAAACAACATTCTTGCTCAAAACTCCACCAATTAACATGCTGTAAAACAACAGTTTGAACCTGTTAGCATCTGAAAATAGACCCTAGATCGTTTCACGTTCACTTTACGTTGTGAGTGTGAGTATTTGTTTTATTTATGTGAGTTTTGTTTATGTGTGCATATGTTTTTGTTGTTGTTAGAATGTGTTTTTGTTTTGTTTGGATCTAAGACTGGATGTTGAGGCTCCATATACAGAATGTTCTTATATGCATGCTGACTTCAAGTACGAGTAGATGCTTGCTTCTACTGTTTATGAGTAGATGCATACTTCTACTGTTTATTTGTTGGTATATTTATTAGTGTTAGCATTTGTTACATGTCTGCATATTTCCGTATTCACACTGTATTGTATTTGACAATGCTGTATGCTTGTAAATGCTTTATCCCACTTGTTTTTGGCTCAGTGCTGCAGCGATCGCTCCGGAAGATTGTACGGATTGTATGGCGATTGTACCGATGGCAGGCCCGACCCAGAGCAGCGGGCTGCTGTCGGACGTACGGTGTATGCTAATGCAGTGCTGACCCGCGCACGGAGATGCAGCGCGGTGCTGACCCAGACAGAGATTCCTCCTGCACTCCCGGGCACACCTGCAGCTTAATGAAGAAACACCGGCCACCTCCACAACACCCTCTGACCGCAATTACAGGGGCCCCTGGACTCCCCCCCCAACACCACTCCTACTCTGCCGCCACCTCCTGGCTTCTCACACCATCATTAGGCTCTCTGACTTTCTTTCAGTCTCTCTCTCTTGTTCTCTCTCATTCTCTCTCTCTCATTCACTCTCTTTCTCTCTGTTGTGTGCCTTCTTGTTAAGATTTCCTTGGCCTTTGTCTTGCTCTCCTCATTTACAGACATATTCTTACCCAAAGACGCATGAAATCACATGTACACACATGCGCACGCACACACACACACACACACCAATTTTGTTGTTCCTTAATAAGGAAATATGTTAACAGACCTCTTATTGTGACCAAATGTTAATCCCACAACAACCCCCCAAAAATGGATTCTTTGCTGAATGCAGATAAACCAGACTGTGTGGTGTTGCCCTAGAGGACTATGACCTCCAGTGGAATGAGCGTCTGAATAAAGGCATCAACAGTGCCTGTTAGATAACTCAGTGAAGACTAAGAACCTCAGGCCAGACGCCGTGCACTGTCAAAAGGAGTGATCTAACAGCGTTATGTCACCATGCCAACAGTGTGCTGCTATGACAATTTAGCTGCATGTGACATTAACTGTTATGGCATCTTAAAGCCATCGTAACAATTACCAATAGATGCCATGTTCGGATGACCATGTCGAATCATCGTACATTAACTTGGAATGATCTGTATGATATGTAACCTGTGTCTATAACATGCTTACAGGTCAGTGTTACGATGACGCAAGGCTCTAGTAAAGTGTTCTTGTATGTAAATCCTTTTCTGAACATAACATACAGTATTCATCATGGTGTCAGTGATTCCAGGTGGAAATGCTACTGTGAGCATGTCCCTGAATGTCCTGGGGACGTGGGAAGGGAGTTTGGATTCAATTTCAGCTTTAACTGCCAGCTATTCTGTGGTTTTGTCTCGGCTCATGCCTTTCATTAATGACTCTAGCTCTTCATCAACAGGGAAACGTTTTGTCATTTAACGAGTGATTCATCTGATCGTTCCCCTACAATACGAGAGCGGCAAATGAGATAGTAAGTCCCTCTTTTATCACCTCTCCTTGTTCGCCAGGGAGATATTAACTACCATAATAGGCAAACATCTCACAGAAACAAAGCTTCTTTGATTCCATGTCATCTCCCATCACCCACCGTGTTTTGTTTGCAGAGAAAAATGGCTGTGGATTAACGAAGCGGTGACAGAAGTTTCTTACCCTCTGCTGAGGAGATTTGTGGATGAAGGGGAACCTATGGGTTTTAGTAGTGAAAACACAGTCAGTAAGAAGTCATTAAGAAGTTATTAGAACTGCATGTATCCACGTGTGATCCCTGAGACTTAAGATTACTATCTAATGAATTCTGATGCCCCCACTGTTAAAGGTTGTATCAGTGATTTCAGGCCCAAAAAAGACCCAATCATGAATGATCACATTCATCTAATCTTTCCTAACGATCCGCTAGCTGCCTGCCCCATAATGCAGGCCGTCAAAAAAATGTGTCTCTGTAGGCAGCCTAGGCTCCGAGATCTGTACACAAAAACAATTGCTACCAACAAGGGTTGGCAACACCTCAAAAGCAAAATAAAGTGTTTCAACCAATAACCGAGGAGATGTGTGTTTAGGAGAGTTTTAATTGCACAGGAGGGAGGAGGAGGGAGTAGCGAGCTAGTTCTCTGTTTTGTTTGAACATCAACAGAAGTGAAGTATCCCCGCTATCACTGATACAACCTTTAAATCCAGATTTACCCAAAGCGTTGCTGTTTCTGAGCAGAAAAAATCACCATGGATCATTAATCCTTGATTAGACCTGTATACATACATTTCTTATTGATTTTGTTTTTTTGAATAGCTCATACACCTGTTTATGCTTTGGCCTAAAATGCCCTGCTTTAAGATTAATTCAGTTTGTCTGATCCTTATGCTGAATGGGAGTACTCTGTCATCATCTTGGCCTATTTTTTACTTCTTAACCACACAAGAGCCCATTTGGTTTTGAATCTGACTGTTCTTCAGTTTTGGGAACCTGCCACTGGCAGAACAAAAAGTGTCTGGGAACTTTATGAGTGTTTTCAGTTGTTTAGTTGTAAAAAAGGCCTCACGATCCCCCTTCTCTGTAAATCACGATCCCCCTTCTCTGTAAATCACGATCCCCCTTCTCTGTAAATCAATCCCCTTCTTCTCTGTAAATCCACGATCCCCTTCTCTGTAAATCTTCTCTGTAAATCCGATCCCCCTTCTCTGTAAATCACGATCCCCCTTCTCTGTAAATCTCGATCCCCCTTCTCTGTAAATCTCGATCCCCTCCACGATCCCCTCCGATCCCCTTCTCTCTGTAAATCTCGATCCCCCTCACGATCCCCCTCACGATCCCCCTTCTCTGTAAATCACGATCCCCCTTCTCTGTAAATCACGATCCCCCTTCTCTGTAAATCACGATCCCCCTTCTCTGTAAATCTTCTCTGTAAATCACGATCCCCCTTCTCTGTAAATCACGATCCCCCTTCTCTGTAAATCACGATCCCCCTTCTCTGTAAATCTCGATCCCCCTTCTCTGTAAATCTTCTCTGTAAATCTCGATCCCCCTTCTCTGTAAATCTCCTCTTTGTTGTTGTGTTCCGTAATCCTGCGTCTTTCGCAATTGGTAGCTACATCTCTAAATCGTTGTATTATGCAGTTTCTGGAGATATCTGTGTGTGTGTGTATGTGTGTGTGTGTGAGTCTGCTGGCTTCTGTGAGGCTTTGCAGCTTCAGCATTTCTTGGCTTTCTGTTGCAAGCTTCTTTGAGTTGCCATTTCTAACTTGTTTCAAGTGTGGTTTTAAGTCACTGCTTTTATTGCAAATGTAATGTTCTGCTATTTGGTCTGATTGAGAGATGGAATTTTGAGTGCTTGATAGATTTCCTATGGTGTGTGGTGTGTGCGTGGATGTGTGTCTGTGTGTATGTGTGTGTGTCAGAAGCTAAATTACACAGACAAACATATACATGTAGTATAACATTTAAGATTTAAGATGGGAGACAGTTCGACAAACAATACCAATAAAACAGCATCCATGAACACACAAGCACACTATCCCTGTCTGTTTGTTTCTAATATTGCCCTGGCCACTTACATTAGAATGCTGGCCAAATCTCGGCAAGTAGGAAGTTGACCCGGAGATTTCTCAGTGTTTGACTAAAAGGAATTCACTGCAGCCAGCCTTGCTGTCTCCCTGCCTAGAATTCAGCTACACATGGATGGGAGGGCAAGCCAGGTAACAGATAGATAGATAGATAGATAGATAGATAGATAGATAGATACTTTATTGATCCCCAAGGGGAAATTCAGGAAACAGCATGTACTTGTACGCACAGAGAGTAACATGTACTTGTATGCACAGAGAGTGAACGGGTGGGTCCAAGGTACAGATCTGTCACCATTGCAGAGTCTGTAGTCCTTTCACCCTGGTGATATGGTGGTTGATATGCCTGGGGAATACCCATACGACCTTAAGGCACATTTCGGATTTGCTCTGCATTGAAGCACCATTTCCAATGTCCCTAAAACACTGGCGCGCAAATACAACCGGCATGGATGTGTATCTTTGTTTACAAGATTACTTTTTAAAGAGTTTAATGTACCAATTTAAGTTTAATTTCACTGCTAGTTACGCCCTTGCTGGAAGTCAATGAACCTTTTCCAAAACCACTCCTAATGGTACAATTGTGAAGGTCTGGGTGTTCCCAGGCTAGGAATGTTCTGAAGAGGAGAAAAAGAGATGGGAGAGGCAAACTCACTCAGAACCTTGAAGAACCTGAAGTATGTTGATTTGGTACACTTAGCCCAACACATTTTTGAGGGCCGTGTTTGTGTGTGATGCACTGAATTGCTAACATCATGGTCATGGACAGGTTACAGTACATTTGTTCCCCATGAAACACAGCCTGAACAGGTCGAACATGTGGTGAGGTGTTCCCTCCCACAGCACATCACAGATACAAGGCCAGGGATGGATTACTGCACGGGCCTACCGGGCCCAGGCCCAGGGGCCCAAGGAGTCAGGGGGCCCTGAAGCCCAAGCCTTTGCATGGAATCATTGCCTCAATATCAACAAATCAGGATGTAGGCTATGAATCTGATTGAATTTAGTATTGCCCATCCCCAAAATGCACCAGAATACAGAAAATCACATCAAACAAATTAAAAAAATTCTGGGGGAGGACCCCCAAACGGGGGGTCCCACATATGCGACAATTAGTGGGGGGGCCCTTAATACATCTGGGCCCAGGGCCCCGAAAGTTCATAATCCATCCATGTACAAGGCAACAGGTTTATATCGACAGAGAACTTAGAGACATTTATGGTCTCTTGCTTAATTATGAAGCTTTCATGAATGTAATCAATGTCAAGGAGTGAGTAGTGTATGACTATGACTATGTTTTGCATAAGCAAATGTACACAACTTCTATGGACCCTTTCAACAATAAAAACAAAAACAATGCTTGAACGTTCTATTTGGTTCCCAATCCAATAGAGTCCCGAAGCCATGACGTAGCGTTGCCAAGGCAGCAATTTCACTGGATCTAAACAAATCAATCTACCATTAGAAATCACCATAGCGGTGGCTTTCTTAATATATTTCAATCATTTTACAACGTTTCTAAGACGTTAGTATATTTTTTTTTACACTGTAGGAATCACATACTACAACATATATTCATACCAACACGAATTCGTGACTACAGAGTTTTATTTTAGCATGGGTTTCCTCCGTAAAAGAGACCTGCATGTAACTTCACAGCATGCGGTTAAAATCCTTAAATTCACAGGAAGTGTTTTGGCTTTATTTTTTTGGCAAAAAACGTCGCTCTTAACAGTCACCAGTCTTTGAGAAGACGTGAAATATCCACTGGAATTTTGTTTCTTTCTATTACACCTGCCAAGGAACCCATGTTATGTGGCTGCTGCCTAGCAGGTAAAACACGTTTAAATGGATATATTTATTTTTATTAGCTAGAAATAATGCCACAATCGCATGCTACTTCACTCTTTAAGTACAGGTCAGGTACATTTCTGTTTTTAATATTGCTTTCCTCACTCTTGTTTTGGATTTTTTGTCCTTGCGGTCTTTTTTTGTTTGCTCTCTGCTAATGCCCTGTTGTTTATGAGAGTTTATGAGACTCAATTTTTTCCTTGCAAAATGAAGAACCCCATATAAATTATACTTACAAAGTAATTAGGCCCAAGATTGTGTGGAGAGTAAATAGAAAATAGATCACCATGCATGACTATTATTCCCAGCTATAAATCAAAAGTAATTGAGCATATCTCTTAAAACATACCACCACCCCAACACACACACACACTCATACAGACACACACAGTGACACACACAAAGTTAATAACCTTTTCCTTCCTTTACCTTCACACACACCAACACACACAGTCACCCGAATACACACCCACGCGCACACACACACCCAGACCGCCCCCAACACCCACACCCACACACACCCAGACACCCACACACAAACACATACACACACACACGTACACACACACACAAATGCACACACACACTTTCAAACTTTCGTACAACTTTTCTGGTTCTTTGGTAGGACATAGTCTGAGGGCATCTTCCGTCCTGACCCTGAAACAGCTCCCCCACAGAATTCTGCTGCGCCTCTCTCATCCGCCACCCGCCCGCCATCACAGCAGGTCTGAGCCTGACCTGAGGAAGGCGAGGGATCCCACATATGGACGCTATCCATGGGCGCCCTTCCCTGGTGTGATTACCAGGGTCAGCACACCAATTACCACAGTGACATTTCAACCCACAGCCTACAGCCAAAGGAGAGAGAAAGATTGGGGAAGGTGGTGTAGATAGAGAGTGATAGAGAGAGGGGTTAAATAGACAGACAGACAGAGAGAACGAGAGAGAGACAGACAGACAGAGAGAACAAGAGAGATAAAAAGAGAGAGAGAGAGAGACAGACAGAAAGAACAAGAGAGAGGGAGAGCTAGAACACCTCTCTGTCGGTGTTATTTTCATGCTCTGATACTGATCCTGAGAAAGCTCTGAGTCAGAGCTGGGAGGAGATAGAGGAATACATGGGGAATTGATGGGAGGAGAGAGAGGAACACATGGGGAATTGAGTCAGAGCTGGGAGGAGAGAGAGGAACACACAGTGGGGAATTGAGTCAGAGCTGGGAGGAGAGAAAGGAGAGAAAGGAACACATGGGGAATTGATGGGAGGAGAGAAAGGAACACATGGGGAATTGAGTCAGAGCTGGGAGGAGAGAGAGGAACACATGGGGAATTGAGTCAGAGCTGGGAGGAGAGAGAGGAATACATGGGGAATTGATGGGAGGAGAGAAAGGAACACATGGGGAATTGATGGGAGGAGAGAGAGAGAGGAACACATGGGGAATTGATGGGAGGACCAGTGCAGACACCTGTTCTGCCTGAGGGAGAGGGCCAGCCTGAATGACGCAGCAAATCCGAGGAAACATCACAACAGACACACTCTTTGTCCAACAAATAAAGCCCAGAGCAGAAGAAGAGGGTGTTTTATCTTTCAAACAGTAATCAAGCAAATTCAAAGCAACATCTAGACGAAGCAACGTCTAGAATACTGTTTTACAGCTTAAGAACAGCCCTAACCTCTCCATTTGGATCTGCAAGATTGTCAACATATGGATCAATTCACTTGTCAACATATGGATCAATTTCACGATTACTTATATAATTCCTTATAATTTTTTGCCAACTATTTACTGGAATTGTATAACTGGGGTTTCTACTGAGTAGTTCACTTCAGTTGAGGAAAGGAGATCGATGTCTCTTATCATCTCACTTTGGGCTTGGGTATTATTACTCTAATTGAAGCACAACGTGATAAGATCTCAATCCCGGGCAGGCGCGCAGGAACATATTTTTGACCAGGGGTGCTGAATAACAAAATAATGGATCGTCCAACTATTCTTCCCTAGCATGATATGATTCGAATTTAGACAGCTAAATACGCCATTTTAGCGCCGTGTATGAGTAGGCCTAATAGCGAGAAGTTTTATAATGCCCTGGGCAGCCACATTCCACTGCGACTATGCGCAGCACTAATAAAAAACTGCGCGCACACACCAGACCCATATAAGCGCACTTGACTTTACATCATTAAACTATTTCAGTATGCTTTTCTGATTGTCAAAACCACACCAGAGATGTTTGGCTTGAAAATATATGCTAATTAGGCTGCAATGACCTACAATAGCAAACAATTTCTGAGTAGCCTAACTTATGGCTTCTCCACTCCACAGCAAAAGTGTCCTAACCACGTTACAGCGGTTTCTATCTGAGCGACTCCAATAGTGAAAGGGTTTCAGTGTCATATTTTGGTGGCACTAGCTTTCGTGGAACTCGAGATGACATGTCTACTGATAGGCAACAGGTCTCACCAACACGAAATTCGTGGATTTGGTCTAGATCAGCCACATTGCCTGACACTAACAGAAACTGAGCCGTACGTGAGGTCGTGGGCTTGCCAAAGACTAATTGCAAAAGATGCATCCTACCTCATCTGTTGTCGTTTGGTATTCGAAATTGGGCTTTTCACAATCCAACGATATATCCAAAGTGCGAACTAGTTGGTGATGGTATGGAAATATGGAAAGGTATAACCCACGATCGCCATGGTTTCGTTGTCAATTCGTGTTTGTGGTAATAATGACAGCAACAATAAAAACCATCTTGATCTTCATCATTTTTGTCAGATCACCAGCCTCCTCTGAATGGTCATATGCATAGTTAGTCTACCTTTAGTTTGCATTTACATTTTAAACACTGAATCTACTGTCTTTACTGCCGGGGGAGAAAACAAAAATCCTGTATTCTTTTCTGTAGCCTAATATTCTTTTCTCGAAGTCAACTAGCCTGCTTGCAACGTCTCTCCTCAGCGAGTCACGTCACTTTCACTTCTATAGCTAGACTATAACGTTTAATCTATGGATAGCTATATTCAAAGCTATCCATAACCTTTTTTGCTATTTGCCTATTTGATATACAACAAATATAATGACAAACTGCGAATTTGTAGGCCTATATTGATAAAAAGCAAGGGGTGCTGCAGCGCCCTCAGCACCCACCTTCCCGTGCCCTTGATCCGGGTGGAGTGAATATAGAAAAAGCAGCAGTTTAGGCATAGCAGGTTATACTGCAACACCGATTTACATTGTACACAAGCCTTTTGGATTACATAACCCTTTCTCAACATCATCTCTCTCTCTCTCTGTGGAGTGAATCATGTCATAAAAAGACCTACTTTTCATAACAGCGAAGTTGCACGCCATCTTAACTTTGAATTAATGACTCACTTTCCAAAGCTACCTGGTAATAGGGTGTAATGGACGGTGATACAAATGAGCCAGTGCCTTGAAAGGGAAAGAGAGGTTTCACTAATCTGTCATGAAAGCCATACTGTACTGAGGTGTATTTGCTGGCTAATGACCCAAAGATAGCGAGGAACACTATGCGCCCTAATTTAAATGACAGACAGGTTACAAAGTGTATTAATTCTCATGCACAAATGATTGTATGGTGTGTGGGAGCATTGAGATGACTCATCAGTGTTTGGGACTTTTCCATGGTGTTGAATTAGCAATAAGGCTTCGCACGTAGCTCATCATTGACATATAGGACCCCTAGCATCTAATATGCTCATAATCTATGCAGAACTGGGATTGCTGTGACTGAGACACTTTCAAAGCTTTCAAAATTTAGAGAACTCTAAATTAAATTTAGACAGCAGAGTTAAACAGAGATAATTGTCCTTATGTGTTTCCCAGTGATAACAAAGAAAGTAGATGTCATGTTACTATCCCAACCCTAAATGTAATTCCAAGTTCCAAAGGAGAAGTTCGGTGTGATATTGACCTTGTGTTGAAACATGATACAGAGTGTGAACTTTTGTCTCATAGCTCATCTCGGCTTGTACCCTGCACTCCGAAATCTGGCGCTAGTTAGCCGATGCTACCAACAGGTTTTCAATGGGGGTGCCTCGGGCATCGGCCTAGCCATGCAAATAAATCACTGTTTTACACCATTTACGAGGCAAGTAGCTCCACACTTCATTGGTAGACTTCCGATGGCGGTGGCATGTAAAACGAGACATTGAGAACTTTGAAAAAGCACTGGCAGCAACTGGAATCCTTAGTCGCTTAATATCCATTTCTATAAACCAAGACGACGGATTCCTAAAGAAACGCAAGCACCCACACCATAGTGTATCTAAATTAGCTATGTACCAAAAATGACATTTTACCGTGACTCTTTACCATGAAGAGCTGTAAACAGTGTTGTAAGGCTGCGTGTACACATCCGCTTGGAGCTCCAGTGGAATTTTTAATTTCATGACGAGAATTCTTGGTCTAACCGTTCATGTGCCGTTAAAACAGCGTAAATAGGCAACCCATCAGGCCAGCACTATAACTCTGAACATGGTAAACAAAATTGGATATTTCAAGCAGTAAATGCTCCCGTTAAGAACCAAACCAGATTTTGTTCAAATCTACACACCTATGGCTACTGAAAAATGTAAGGTTCATTTATCAAATGTAATTTTGAAGTGTTAAAAAACATCATTCTTTTAGAATTTCCGAACAAAAGTAGTGATAATTGGGGATGTTACGATACCGATGTTACAATTGTACCAGTTACTCCCCTAACATGTTTGTTTCTTTACATTTATCAGTAACACTTTTATTATTATAATTATTATTATATGTATTATTATTATTATTATTATTATTATGATTTTACCAAGCATTATTACTACTTTATAAAGTAACTTGTTAACCACTAGATCTTAATCTATAACCTTAAAAATGAATGTACTGTACAGCTAGACTAAAT
Source organism: Alosa alosa (assembly GCF_017589495.1). Classification (NCBI taxonomy): domain Eukaryota; kingdom Metazoa; phylum Chordata; class Actinopteri; order Clupeiformes; family Clupeidae; genus Alosa; species Alosa alosa. The sequence continues at coordinate 10,348,672 of NC_063207.1, read as the reverse complement.
GCCGTTTCTCTCTTTTCCCTCTCTCTTGAATGGCATTCAATGAGTTAAGAAGAGACGACACAGATTAGTTACAGTGATGCTACCAGTATGAAAATTGTCAGGACCAATTACCTACCCAAGGCAGTGGAAACAAACACCCAGGGACTCGCAAGAGAACCAGGGGAGCAGGAAGGCTGTAAATGACACGGTGTTAGATGCCATTAAACCCGCACAAAACTCAAGCACCAAACACACTTTGCTTACCATGGCCGAAGGGGATACAGTGATCAAGGCAAAAGGCAGGGAAGCGATCAAGATGCACAAAGAAAGTGCAGGAAGCATTTAAAGGGTAGTGTGCTACGAGATTAGCCATTAACTCACGGCAACCAGTGAAATCACCTCGTCACACAATGAAAATGCTTTTGTTAGGTCAAAAAGGTAAAGGACTATATCTACTGACAACCATTCTCGTGAGAGGTCTTCGGGTCAGCAATTCTTGAAGTTGCATTGCTAGTTCTCTCGGTAGCGACCCGCGACAGCCATGCTGTATGGCAATGCAAGAGGAACGATTCCCCTATTACAAGTTTGTTTACCATCAATTTGGCTTCGTAAAGGCTATAAAATAAAAATCTTGCATAGTGTACCTTTAAAATGGACTGTGGTGGCCCACTGCTGGCAGAGTGCAGGTATTGAAGGGGAAACACCAAAAGGCCATTTTTACCAAATACAGTTGCCTCCCACTTGTATACAAAGCCATTCAGATTTAGGAACTTGTTTTTTGAAAGACCTTTCAGTAGCCTGTTTACATGGGCACTTTTAATCTGATTAGAACTGGAATAATGGCTCAATCAGAATAAAAATACCTCATGTAAACACCTCAACCAATCGGATTCAGCCCGATCTAATTACATTTCCAATCGGATCGAGACAGGTGGTGTACTCCATTCTGATAATGCTGGTGGACAAGAAACAAGGTAAAACAAGACAGGTGAACACAGGGCTGGAAATCATAATTAAACTAGCCGACTAATAAGGAACAGGTGAGGGGCGGAGACACAGGCACAGGGAACTGAGACAATAGGCGTGTTCGACTTGAGGCAGATCTGTGCAGATCTGACTTGATGTGATGCATGCTGGGTTGAACACAATGCATACTGGGATGGACGCATTGCATACTGGTTAGAAATTCTGTCCGACTTCTGTCAGCCGGGGAGGGACTTACCACCGTGACACCATGTCACATGACCTTAAAATATCGCGGGAGTCTTAGCCTGCAGACAGATCTTGCAGTTGCCTTCCACGAGCTGAAACACGCCCTCATGACGTCAGTTCAAAGACGTGATAGGGCCATTTGGGAGGAATGTCCTCGTGACGATTTTGACGGGAGTCTCATGCTGCTTCCTTATGTTGGAATATCTTGAAAATAAACAGAAATCGAAGGGATACCTTCTTATCGTGATTTCTGCAACAATGGTAGGCTAGCCTACTGAAAACGTTTGGATATTCTGTTATTTTCTGCTGTTGGCTAAATAGATAGACACACATATAGGGGAAACACTTGATATTGAATTTATGTGCTACAATGCAGGCCTGTTAACTGTATGACAACAGTGGTTTATTTAAACTTCATCATAAGAATTTATTTCGTCAGTCATAATGCTCATTTTAATGAGTAAGAATGAAAGTTCTGCTGTGTTTATTGCAAACAACATTCATGATATCTCCCGCGATGTCTCCCTTGAGTCACGCAGGCAGACTGTAGCCTGTCTGTCCGGGATGAGCTGCCCTCTGTTGTAGCTCCTCCCGGCTAGCCTCTGAAGATCACGTTTACGTAGAAAGCCAGACCAAGTCAGACTCAGTCCAAGTCGAACACGCCTATTGAGCGCAACAAAGGAGCACATGGCTGACAGGAACTAAAACACAGGGACAGGAAGTAAACACAGGAGCACATGGCACAGGAGGAAAACAAAGGAGGGACAGGGAAAACAGGATCGTTACATATATGTTAGATCTGCCCCCTCCATTTCTGCCTTCAAATCCAGACTAAAAACCCACTTTTACTCCCTAGCCTTCCTTGTTCCCTAACCCTGTACTCCTGCTCATCCTATGTATATCTGTGTTGTGTGCCCTGATATTGAATGTTTCTTTTTATTCATGTTTTATAGAATTATTGACTATTGGTCCAATGTGTTTTTCTGTATGATTTGTCTTTTTAGTTATCCACTGTACAGCACTTTGGTCAGTTTATTCTGTGTTTAAATGTGCTTTATAAATTAAATTGACTTACTTACTTACTTACTTACTTACTTACTTACTTACTTACTTATCTGCTCCACTATTAGATTTTGTATTGCATGTGAGGCAGAGGTTTAATAGAACTTGCTGATCTCTGTGTGGCCCACTGACTGCTAAGCAGGACCTGAATGGGACTGCTTTAATCTGGACATGGCACAGACACTGTAAGATTAAAAGGGAGTTATTTAAAGAGACGGAGCATTGTACACACCTGCCCATGGTGGTTACAATCAATAAGGTTATTTAGCCAGCACAAACATGAAAAAGAAAAAGAACGAAAACTCACATTGAAAACATTGCCTCAACAGTCTAATATATTATGGCACCTAATTAGATGTACTCTTTAACACATTTACTCTAGTTACATAACAGGAAACACTATTCTCATCTTCTTATCATCCACCTTTTTTAATGGAAATTCTAGTATCTCATAAATGATTAATGCAATTTTCATCTTCAAAGAACATTATCTACCTTTTCACAGGCATACCATAAGTAAAAGATAGCCTTCAAAAAATTAGTTAGCAGTATGAGCCTATAGACATCTTTGCCATCACCTCGTTCACTGTCCAACACTGGGCAGCTAATCAATTGTCCACTTTACTCCTCAAATCCACAGACATCAATAAAAGATAAAAATGCCCTGTATGGTTCACTCTGAACTAGCATGCAGCTGATAATTGTATTCCATCACAATGACTCCATTAACCTGAACAGCAACAGCATTGTCATGGTTGTGGTTATGGTTATGGGATTTGGCTCCATTAACCTGCATAGCAACAGCATTGTCGTGGTTGTGGTTATGGTTATGGGATTTGGCACTTTTGACACTTTTGTCCAAAGCGACATAGAAATAACAATACAATAATTCAATTTAACAGTAAACAATTAAAAAAGTTGGTAAGACTATGTTAAGGAGAATAGCAATAATGAAACAACAATGTCAATTCAATCATAGCCTAATGAAAATAAACAAATACTAATATACAAAAAAATAACGCATACGAAATGCTTAATAAACTAAGTGCATGTTGAACAGATATGCCTTTAGAATCCTCTTGAAAGACCCAAAACTATCACAGGAACGGAGAGCACTGGGCAACTCATTCCACCACCATGGAACCACTGAGGAAAAGAGTCTTGAATTTGACCTAGCGTTTATGGCTGGTCGACACAACAGACGCTCATCAAAATACCGCCTATAGGCCAAAGTGAGAAATTTACATTGAATTCTGGGCACTATAGGGAGCCAGTGGACAGCAACTAGGACAGGAGTTACATGTGTCTTTATTGCATGACGTTCAACTTTTCTTTCTGCTTTTCTCTTTGTTAGGCTTCATATGACGTCTGTGCAATGCAGGCAACCAAGAATTGTGAATTGACTTCTGAAGAAAAAATGAAAAAAGAGAAAGAAAAAAGAGAAGACTGTCACCTAGGCAACCAACGAGTAAGATGGGCAAGCACTGTATGTGCAGTAACATGGCTGATATTAATGTGATCTCTCTGCCCCCCTCTCTCTCTCTCTCTCTCTCTCTCACACACACACACACATATTGCATTCATCAAGACATTCAAGGCATTCTATTCATCAAGACATTCTAAATTTGCTATGTGTGTGTGTTTGAATGTGTTTAAAATTTTAGTAGTCTATTATTGTACTCTCTATTTATATAACTGTGTTCCCTATACTGTACATATCCATTGACATATGTGTGTGTATGTACTGCATGTCTATAATATACTCCACAGTGCCTGTGTGTGTAGGTGTGTGTGTGTGTGTGTGTGTGCTTCTGTGTGTATGTGTGTGAGTCTCTGAGAGAGGGCTAGAGAGAGAGTGAAAGAATCTGAAGGAATGAGGAGGAGGAGGGGCATCTCTCAGGTGGAAGGCAGGCTGGAGGATCACCGTGAAATAGCGTAGTGCCGCTGTGGCGAGGAAATGTTCACTCCACACAGAGAGACTTCGCAGCCCCCCGCGGCTTTTCCATTTATGGTACAGGCAGCAACACTGCCACAGCGCATTTATCCTACACATGCCCAATTTTACTGTTATCCAGAATTACTTTAGAGGAGATGTATTAGATTTCATGTGCACTGATCCTTGAAACAGGTGACAGGGAGGGTATTGAACTCCGGTATAAGGATATGTTGTGCCCTCAAAAGTGAATGCTCAGCGTTTTTGGGGATATACAATAACTACTTCGCCAACAAATACCTAGAATACACTTTGTCTAAGCCTAGATTTAGAAAATGTGACCCAATTGTTACTGCACTATGTTTTGATGTTTAAATCTTTTACCTGAAGCTATGGTCTTTCTGCAGCTGAAAAGTTCTACAAACTACACCAGTCATCCTAATTCAGTGGGAGAAAACAGACCTTCCTTCTCTTTAAGAAATCTGTATGCACTATGACTGGCCAGTCTCTGACATGTTTTCTTTTTGTTCTGTCTGGAGCCCTCTGCTCAACGAGCACAAGCTCTGGCTAATATTGCTAATGATCTCCATGACTCGACCCCGTAGACAGCACTGGGCTTCTCCCTGACTGGGCTGTTCTGCCCGACTGGCTCCTGGCATCAGGAAGGCCGGTGAGAAATTCACCTCTGTCTGAAACACTTTTGGCTGAAAGGGAGAATGTACCACAGTAAAGGTGGGGTGGCTAAGGCAAGTGCAGTTTAACCTGAATGCTAAGAACATTTTTCTTAGTAGTTTCAGAGTTACTTTCTGAAGGTCATTGTAATTTTTCTTAATTGAGACAATTCATTTCTCTCTGTTGAATCATTTGAATGTATCACTGAGGCAAATCTATGGTGAATTTTAGCAGGTTATATACACAAACAACCAGGGGCGCAGGAGGCACGGGGGACGTGGGGGATATGTCCCCCGCAGTGCTGAAGAGACAGCCGTCGCCCCCCTAACTTTGGATAAGGAAAAAAAGGCCTTATAGGTATGCTAAATAAATAATAACATATAGGATTTGCGCTAACTATGTAAAACTCCCCATTAACAGCATCACATCACTAACCACAGCCATCTACAGTACTGTAAGACTGCACAATCTCATATTCACTCTGTTGGATATCTGAAGCCAGTTTGTCTACTAACAATCATAAAATAATCCAGGCTACTTGCTTAGCATAAATCATTCATCATCATCTTTATTTGAGGCAGGCTGGTATATGAGGCAGGTTTTTTTAAATATTTCTAACCTGCATTTAGACATGCGTTTCGTTTGGAGCGGCATACTGGTAGGCTATCAAAAGCATTTTCAGTTTGGTTTGGGATTTAATTTACTTTTGGACTGTATGATTATATTGCTAAATGTTGAGACTGATGGGCACTGAAATCTATATTTGATGGTTCACTGTTAAGTTTCATGCAGTTGAAAAAGTGTTGGGATTTCCACTGCTGTTTATTGCGAGACAAGGCAGCCCTTCATTGAATAGGGGTTGTGCTGTAATGGAAACCTTTTTTGCGTAGCCAAGTAGCCTAAATTGAGTTATTGTTTAATTATGCATGATTTAGTACTTTATTTATAAAATTCGTAGGCTGGAATGCCTTGAGTCGCAACAATTGTGTTTAAATGTAGTAGGCTTCAGCCTCTGGCAATTAGCTCGAAAGGGGTGAAAGAATTGTGAATAAGCTTTATAGTCTACTGTATTTCTCCTGTCCTTGTCCTATGCAAGCATCCTTTGTTTATCCTTGAATTCAATGAAAGCCAGTCTAGGCCTGTCACCAGGTGTGAAATGTTATTGTTTGTAGACACAGTGAGGGGCCAGGCCTCTGAGGAACTTCCCAGGAAAGGGGGTAGTTTTAATTAAACGACAATAGAAGCTGACCAGACCTGATGAAGGCCTAATCCTCATCCTCCCTTTCTATTGCATATTTAAACTGGGTTGGACCTAGAGGTCACTCCTTCTTTTGTTTGAGAAGGTATGGAGTAATATTAACTGCAAACACACAGTGGAGAGTTGATTTGATTTATACCAGACAATTTAAGTAGGCCTAACTAGGCAATTTGATCATGTAGTCTATGTTTGGATCATAGGCATGATGATTCATTTATGGCTTCATAAAATATCAACATCCCATGTTGCTTTTTTCTACCATTGGCCCAAGTAGTGACCATTATTCTACCATTGGCCCAAGTAGTGTAAAATAAATCTACTCTGCAGCAGTTTTGTTTGTAACATACTGTAAAGTTAGTATACACCTCTGTGTAGTTAGAGATATGGGTGAATCCTCTTGGTGAAACTTGTGGCTCTCCCTTGATGCACATCATTGTAAAGAATAAAGTCTGTTTCCTGATTGACCATTCATCCTGACTGAGTTTCAAGATAACTGGGGTACATGAAAATTACCATCAGGGGCGGCAAGAGAATGAGCTTGAGAACTGTGTTGGAGACCCATGGTAGGAAAACGACTTTTCTTTGCCAACCGTAGGCTATTCATCCAACCAACATAATACAATACAATACAACAGATAATCAAATATTAAGAAGAGGTGTTATTTCACTGACTTAAATCGAAACAATGTCTTCTAGTGGACTGATGGCAATTGTTGGTATGGTAGGCAATTGTTACCCCGTCTTGTATATGGGAACCTGTTTTTATTTGTCCTGCTATAAATAGAATCAATCCCGGGCATAATTTGAGGATTTATGGTAGCCTAGTGCTCAACTCCTCCTGCTTAACATGACATTAGCTGTTATGTTTATTGATAACAAACTCAACTAGCATACTTATCAACTCGTTTTTCACTAGCCTAATTATAAAATACAAGTCTATCAACGTTTTTATTCTAAGACATTTATTTCAAACATAATTTCAAGACACAAATTGGATACTTCAGTTACCTTGGTGCATAAATCCCAGAGAGTAGGCTACCACACCCCAGAGTGATGGGCCTAGCGTTCTTATGCGTTCAGTGTGGGGTATAAACAAGCTGAGAATTTAGCAGTGTCACGTCTGCCTGTCACAGACGTGGGGAGCTCTTTGAAGCTTGGGATAATGTGATACAGTTACTACAGTAACAGTATTTTATTTTACTTCTTATGTAAATTTTTTTTTTCAATTTTATAAATGCTTTGTTTAAATGCTGTTGGAACAAATAGTTGATTATAAAGGCAACTTTCTGTTGCAATTTTCTGTGTGTTCTGGACTGGTAACTTGTTAAGCCAACACTTTTTAAGTTCTAACGTAGCATAAATATTAACTGCAAACACACAGTGGAGAGTTGATTTGATTTATACCAGACAATTTAAGTAGGCCTAACTAGGCAATTTGATCATGTAGTCTATGTTTGGATCATAGGCATGATGATTCATTTATGGCTGCATAAAATATCAACATCCCATGTTGCTTTTTTCTACCATTGGCCCAAGTAGTGACCATTATTCTACCATTGGCCCAAGTAGTGTAAAATAAATCTAAAAAAATAAATAAATAAAAGTAGAATTGCACATAACAAGAAGCTGGTCTGAGGGCAGATCTGGCGTTGTGCTCATCTCACAGTTTTCACCATTTTTATCAAAAAATATTTTGAAAACAATCAAGTGGGCCAGAGGTGGCGATCCGATATCTGGAAATTTGATCTCACTATGGGTTTGTGTTCACAATTTGGTCCCCCTCACTTTCAAAATATCTCCTGCGCACCTGCAAACAACTATAGTGAAATTGTATGACAGAAAAATGCAGGCCATGGCTATGGTCTTGCACTTTAGTCATAAAGTATGTATGTATCCAGTACTAAACATTTCCCAGTTAAATTAGTATGGAATTATGAAAATTATGGAAAAATTATGGAATAGTATTTCCATCTTACACAACCTGGCTCCAGCAGAGTTACAAGAAGAGAGGGCCACATACTGTACAGATTGCAAATCATAATTAAATGGAAGGGAGAACAACCAGCATGAAATGAGCAAGACTCTTATCACCCTGCCAATCAGGCCATCACCCACGTCTGCGGGCACCTTGGCACCATTCACCTACCACAGAGAGAGAGAGAGAGAGAGAGAGAGAGAGAGAGAGAGAGAGAGTATATGTATATACTGTACTCTTTTGATCCCGTGAGGGAAATTTGGTCTCTCTGCATTTTTCCCAATCAGAGAGAGAGAGAGAGAGAGAGAGAGAGAGAGAGAGAGAGAGAGAGAGAGAGAGAGAGAGAGACAGCACACAGTCACATAACACAGGCCCACAATGTGAATAGTACCAAGGGAGACCTGTCAGACCACAGGGTAACACACCACTAACCAATTCAGAAAATGTTTGAAAAATGAACATGAGAAGGTGTGATAGTGAATATGGTGTGCATTAACCGCAAGCTAAGCAGACAAGGCCATTTTCTTTATACACAATGCTTTTCAATGACTGCCCTTAAATTATCCTTGGCAATGATACTATCAGTGCCCAAATACATTTTTAAGATTTCGCTGTTAAGGTGTGAAGAGCTACAGTATAATGTAGGTGTCATGCATGGCAACAATCATTAAAAATACTTCAGCACCAACTCTGGCAAATAATACAGTACATGTCTACGAATCCAGTCTAGTTAAATTGGGGTTTATGGAAAATGGACAAGTTCAAGTTCAAAATAATACTAAAAGTTATATCATTTATTAAAGTTGTTCAAGTTGCCCACACTCTTTTAATTAATGCTCAATTATTTGATTATTTTTCATTTCATTTTTACTGAAGCAATGGTTGGCTTTCAGTTCACTCCTTGTTGCTAGACCACCTTATTTTCCCGTTTACTCTTGAGGGCAAGATAAATAGCCTCTCAGCTCAAGGTAAGCCTCTTGTTCAGTAAGCCTCTTTCTCTCCCTTCTAAACTGACCTACCCACAGACCCGCATCATCTGAATGATAGCCTTCCCACCACTGGGCAAATGATTCCCTCCTCTTTCTTTTTTTTTACAGAAACACCCATCTCGCCTCTCCCCAACCCCCTCGGTCATTCCTGGCTTATCTTTAGTATGTCGGCCAGCAGTGTCCATTTATCATCGAAAGCGTCTGGCTCCCTGAGACCCTGAGCATGGGCGGCTCATGACAGACATACAGTGTGGCGTCACAACATGTGTTCGACTGCTGATTGTTTTGCTTTTCAGCAGGTATTACGGGGACTCAATCTTCTTATGCTTTCACTGAGACTTTTTTTTTGAGAAGGGGGGTTATGTCTGCAAAGTTTTGCAAATAATAATGTTGTTTGGGATGTTATGCAATCCTTTTTTATCCCACATGTGCTTCTGCGAACTGCCACTGTTTTCAATTGTTGATGGAACCGGTAAAAACTTCAAACGCGGCACAGACCAGAGCGATGCACAAACTATTAACACAAAATAGACTCCAATCATGGAGATGAGCGAGCAAAACACTTTGAAGCTGAGGTAGGTGCAGCAAACACAATACACAGCAGCCCACAATATTGACCCTTTCAACAAGGTAAACAAAAACAATGCCGTTACACCTCGTAAGTGCATTTCTTTCTGAACTGAACGCCGTGGAGTCCATTATCCCACAATATTGACCCTTTCAACAAGGTAAACAAAAACAATGCTTGAACGTTCTATTTGGTTCCCAATCTACTTCCTCTGCATTAAGATAACATATGTTAAAACGGAAGTCTTGTGGGGCCAACTATGATGCTGATAATGGAACTCTCTTGAAAGGGTCTATAGGTGTAAACATTTGACCTTTTCTGCTGTAATGGCGTGCAACAATCCTGACTTCTGCGGAACTGGTAAACCCTTGGGACTAAAGTTTATAAATAGACTCTAAACAATTGGCTTCCCATAGTCTTAACCCTTTCTATCGCCTTTCCAAGTACAAGGCTTTGACACTTGCCAAATGGCCACAACTGATTGTTAGCCTAATACCACTGAGAACTCATTAGTACAGTGTGAGGGATACCATGAGAGCATTAGAGGGCCCTGAAGAATCTCTCTCTTTCTCTCCCTTCCTTTCTCTCTGTCTATGTCACTCCATCCCAATCCATTGTTCAGGATTTTTGTGAATGGGCTCATATCATGAGAACTGAACTGGGTGGACTACAGAAAAGAAAAGTGATAACATTTGCTTGTAGATGATGTGCATTGTCAAAACCTGGCGTGTTACCAAGGGGGCTAATCAGATCCTTTTTTTCTTCCTCCCTGGCAACTCGAATCACTACTTGTGTAGCTCAGCTGTCATCATCAACATCTTGACAGTGGATCTGTGTGCATCCTTGAGGACTTTGACGTAAGATAGGATTGACTGAAACCGAACACAGTTTGTACAGTGGTGTGTGACATGAAAAGTATAGGTATTTTTTTGTGTAGACATCTTGGTCGAGTGGGACTGATAGAGTCATTCCACAGCTCCCGATGCTGTGCGTGTCACCCAGGGTCATGACTCACTTGTAGCTGACAAAGAGGATCTACCCCCCAGCAGCAGTCAAGCATAGTAGATTACAATCATTCCTTGACAGAAGTGTCTTCTCACTAATTTTAATTTTATTCTCACTCTGGGTTCCCCCAGAGGAGGGAGCCCATTGTGACTTGTTGTCACTTGATTTGTGGCTTTGTGCCTCTGCTGACAAACAATCAATACCCAAACATGGTGCATCGTGCCTTAAGGGAAAGATCGTACATATTATAGAAAAGTTAGCATTGGTGTCTTCTTATAGATTCATTTTTCTTTCCTTTTTTTATACATCTTTCTTCTGTGGAGGTTGGCACTGATGAGAATATGGAGCATTGTTTTTGAACCCCCCACACTGCACACATGTGATGTGAGAGATTCCACAACCTTTTCACTTGTTAGCGGAGTGAACTGTGACCTCTCACCACCCCGTCCACCACACTTCAACAACGCTATGCAAACATACATGAACCATGTGTTCATGCAGAAATGAACCCTTCTCAGGGCTCTGGCCTATGGATCCAGTGAGAAAAGGAGTTTGACATGCATACACCTCTGCTTTCTGAAGTGCTCTGTTATTGCTCCTTGCCAGAATACGTACATAACCATCTACTCAGAGAACCATTGTATTCTGTGCTAACTTGAATGGTTCCAATCAAATGTTTCCGTTCAGGTTCAGTTAGTCATCCAAACACGGTGATTACACTCTGATTACTCAAATGTGCAGAAAGACAGAAGTGTTATTTATTTTTTCTATGAAAATGTGGGTATAATTTAGAATTGTTAGTAACACACTCAAGTTCATGCTAATATGATGGATTGCTTGTCAGTGTGTCACCACGTTAACCACACTTTATTTACACTGTCATGAAAACACACATACACACACACACACACACACACCAGCACACATACACACAACCACACGCAGGCGTGCGTACACACACACTCTCTTTCTTTCTTTCTCTCTCTCTCTCTCTCTCTCTCTCTCTCACACACACACACACACACAGCCAACACCACCAAACAACACACATAAGTGATGTGAAGGGCCTCTCTGGGAGTGCAGGGAGAGTTGAGAGACCCCTTCAGCTGCGCAGCAGTGTGGTCACAGTATCAGAATCGAAGCCGTCTGAGACAGAGCATTTGGCCTTTCCCAACCTCCTGATGCCAACATCATCTGTTAAAACCCTCCACACTATTTAGTAAATCATACATGATGAATGAGATCCCACTGTGTTTTATTTATGTCCAGCAGGGCCGAAAACCAGGCAAGGTTACTTTCATAATGGATCTAGTTAGCGAGAGAGGAAATAATACACACACACACACACACACACACACACACACACACACACACACGCACACACACGTACACGCACATGCACACACACACACTCAAACACACACACTCAAACACACACACACATACACGCACAAGCACACACACACACACATTTTAAGGGCATGCTGCTGGAAAATAGGTCCCCAATGTGCAACTACTGTAGACTTCTGCCTGAGTGACTAGTGACAGTGGAGAGTAAATAGGACACACAGAGAAGGAACTCTACGGCGGCGTCTCAGGAGAAGGTTAGATAAAACATTAGTTCAGGGACGACACAAAACATCTCCTCCCGCTATCAAAATGTTAAACAGTTCCGAGACTCTGCCACTACAACTTTCTGGAACAACTTCCTGGCCCACGGGAAAATGCAATGCACTCAAAACATTTCAGCTGTAGGTTTTAACGGCTGTGTTTTTTTTTTTTTTTGAAAGGGTGGGGGTGTTCCAGAAAACTAATTGTGAACTCAGTGCCTTTAGTTAAGTTGCCAAAACCTCTCGAAAAATGGCAGTGTTTGTCATGGGGTAAACTGAAGTGTTCTCCATGTACGGATATGTCATATCTGGTGGTTATAAAAGAGAAATGAAACTAGTCTCAGCATGTATGGACTTACAGAGAGAGAAAAATGGAGGGAGGAAGGGGAAAAGAAAGTCGTGGCTTAAAAGACGTCTGTCTGAATGAGATGTTATAAGACTGACAACTATGTAGTAATGATATGCCCTATGGCATACTGTATCTAGTCAGACATTACGATGATAGTCATAACTTAGTGATATAAAAGTGTAATATGTACAATATGTGTAACTCTGTTTAAATTTTTGATTCTATATCATGGATATTATACAGATCTTTTTTTGTCACATTAGCTTTTCACATCTCACCATATTCTAATATTTACCATATCAAAACAAGAGCATATGACGTGTGTTCACAGGGGTGCCGTAAGGATGTCATGTTCTGTAAAGATGTCATGTTCTGTCATGGGACCCCAAAGTTCTAGTAGCAGCCCTGAGTGTACACTAAAAGGTGAATTTATATGTCTATAAAGTTCTGAGACTATGTAACAGGGACGCTACACCAGGCACATACTGCAACTGGGGCCAGTAAGGTCTGTTTCACTCTTTCAACAAATAAAACTGGGCAAAACAAATATGTTTGTTTGGTTTTCTAAATTAAATGTCATGCCTTTGTTTATTTTTTAAAAAACTTAACTGAAATCAGTGAAGTGGAAGCTTTGCTGAAGCATACACAAACACCTCCATTACTATTAAATGTCTCCTGTTGCCTGTTGCATCATTCAAACAAATCTCAGGACTTATGCTTCACTGGCGGCTAAAGAGTGGAGATATTGACATGTGTGTGACTCTTGCATAATATCTGCACATGTTCCCTGTCTGGACCCCCTGTGCTTACCATCCATCATAGCAATAAGCATACATGTTTCATATAGAGTTAAGATACACAGCAAATCTGCTTCCTTTTTGAAAATGTGAGTGTACCTTTGCTTGAGCACCTTAGGTTTACCAGAATTAACACTCTTGCAAATATTGTGAAATCTCTTCATAGGCTATGTTAAAATATATATCCCAGTTTTATGCCACTTTCCAATTGTTGACTGTAATTTATGGCCGTTTCACTTTTTTCTGTTTGTCAGTGGCTTGACCAAATGATTCAGTGTAGTATTATTTATTAGAAATGGGAGATGAGGATTGAGCAGGGGTTTAGAAATGATTATTTCCGTCACGGTGAACTAGAAATCCTTTTCACTGCCATGCAGCAATCCCAGTGTCCCTTTTTTCCTCTTTTCATCTATTTTCATCTGTTATTACTTTACTAAAAGCTTTCGCCAATTCTGTAACATCTCCCCTGAGCGGCATAACGTCATCTCTCCTCCAACCTCTTTGACTGTCATTACTGTTTTCTGGCCTGTGGAGATACTGACCGGCCCCATGCTAAGCTCCTTGCTCTCGCCCTAAACCTACGCAATCAGCACAGGACGATGAGTCCAGCGTGTCTCTCGGACAGCTTTATCCACCCAGGTCTTGTGAACGCTGATCCTAAAAGGACAGAAAAAACAAGAGAAATGGATGGAGAGGTGAAAATAGGTGGCCTCTCATTTTTCCTGACAGGGCACTTGCCTCCCTCACATCTCCCCCTGTACTCTATTGCAGCGATCTGTCTATTGAGTTGCACCAAAGACACCTGACCACTGGGCTGACCCTGTGACTGGATGTGCTGGTGTCAGCAGTCTAATGTGCGATTTGTCGTGCCAGCTGTATTCTCCACATAAACCAGACACAGACACATATTATCATGGAACCAGCTGTGCGGCATGATTGTCTTGACTGACCGTCATGAATTTTTAAAGATTCATGTGGCATTTTTGTCTGTCTTTTTGTGTGAGTGTTTGTTTTCGATTGAGCTTTTGACTTTGACTGTGTGATTATTAGAATATTAGAAGGCAGAGGGTTCCAGTGCCACCCTCCCAACACACACACACACACACACACACACACACACACACACTGTCACTGTCTGCCTCCATTGGGAAGGTAGGAGGAGCAGCAAAGGTCATAAAAATATCACACATCCTGGGAGATTTCAAATGTAATCAGACGGCCAACGTCTGTCTGGGCCTTAGAGGCTAAGCGCCTGATAGAGTGCTGCGGAGCAATAACAAGTGCCCCGTCCACTGAAAATGAAAGAGGAGGATGAATATGATAAAGCCTCACAGTTGAGATCCCTAAATTAAGCATCCCATGGTTCAGTCAGCCAATGGGCATCACTGATATCAGGGACACCATTTTGACTGCTTTCTAAATGAGAAAGGAAGGAGAATTGGATTGGAGTTTTCACGATTGGATTTGATTTTTCCTCTTTTTTTTCTACATTATTATTTCTACATGAAACAGTACAGGCACAGATAGTACAGCAGAGAGGTTATGAGGAGGGCAGTATAAAGGTCAAAAGTTCTGCAGGTTAAAGGAAACTGCACAAGTGTAGTGTTGTGTGTTTGTGTGAGAAACATAGAGAGAGAGGGGGGGTCTGCAGAGTGGACACTTAACCTCAGGGTTGTGTGAAACCCTTTATACAGTCTTCCCTTTCAGGACATCTGAAAGACAGTTACAAAACACCAGACAATAGAGACTGAAAGGCTTCAAGGCTAGACCAAAAGGCCTGTCAAATATAAAGAATCCTCAAATACAACTCAAACTAAAGTGGCCAACAAACTTCCATCTCAGAAAAAAAAAATGAAATGAACCCCATCAGGTCAAATTAAAACACCAGTTGAATAGACAGTGAAAAGTTACGGCTATCTCGGAATCCATTTTGCCCCAGAACCACCATGTCTGATGCCTTTTCTATCTGACCTTGTTACGAGGAGGGCTGTTTTGTCAGACCTTTGACTCCCCAAAGCTCCTTCCTCAAGACTGGGAAAGCTTTTAGTTTGAGCACTGATGAGATTTGGTCTGCTGACTTCTGAGAGTTGAGGCTGAGGTCCAATTATGTTCTGTGGTGTGCACTTGACCTGCACATGATGCCAATGCATCCATTTTGAAGCAGCACTAGATAGAGAGAGACACACAGAGAACATCAAGATATGAAACATGGATCCATGCACTCTTGAACTCCCTTGTCAAATGCAAAAACAAGTGGTGCACACACTCAGACACACACACACACACACACACACACACACACACACACACACACACACACTCACTCTCTCTCTCTCTCACACACACACACATACACACTTTCTCTCTCACACACACACACACGCACACACACACACACACACACACACACACTCTCTCTCTCTCTCTCTCTCTCTCTCTCATACACACACACACATACACACACTTTCTCTCTCACACACACAGACACTCTCCCTCTCTCTCTCTCTCTCTCTCTCTCTCTCACACACACAGACACAGAAAGAGAGAGAGAGAGCAAGAGAGAGAGTAAAAGAGAGAGAGATAGGACAAAGGACGAAGAGGAAGAGGAGAACAGGGAGAGGAAGGAGAAAAGAAAAGAAAGGAAGAGTGAGACAAGTGAGAGTTGTAGTGCATGGGCCTCTAAGCTAAACACAAGTGGTCTTTCTTTATTAATGCCTAACCTTTTTATGGATGCAGAGAGAGCACAGCTGTTGATTTGTTGGTGTGATAAATCCACTTAGAAATGTGCCGCCTACAGCCTGGGAGCTCAAAGGCCTTCAACAGGAAAGCCTCACTGTCTATTTCCTTTTCACTGCCGACAAGATGGCCTGAGATTTGACAACTCAAACTAGAGATGCTTATTTCCATGATTCTATGGCTTGCATGGGGGTTTCATAAGTCAGTCATCCATGCACCGTTGGGAACCGTGCAATTCTCATTCAGTTGCAGATGATCAAAGCCGCGGTGGAAAAAAAGCACGTCAAGGTTTCCAGGTGGAGGACAAAATGTCTTCCTTCTGTGCCTTCCCACCAACATGGTTTCAAGGCATGAGGTGTAAAGAGGCATCAAAAGCTCCCAATATCTTCATCACATTGCCTCAGTTTTAAATTCATTCATTCACTTTCAGCTCCTTTAGTCAAAACTAAGCTGGTAGCTTCTACCTGATAGAGGACAAAAGATCGAGGGCATCTTAAGACTTTTCAAGCATAACATGGAAAGCAAAGCAATGTTTCTCTTCTTGAGTTCAACATTCACTTGTGGGATTATTGATAATATGTCTTATTAATGCCATTTTCCTGACAACACTTTTGCTATTTTTACATAAAGAAGAAGAGATAAACTGCCACCTTCATTTGAAATCGATTGCAGTAGCGCAATCTTACACGTCTCTCTATCTCTCTGCTTTGGTCTCTTTCTGTCAAGGTGATAGTAACCTCAAGCCACAACCCATCAAGGTTCAGACCTTGATAGTGGTTTAAAGCAAATTGAAAAGAAAAAAAAGAATCAAAGAGTGTTCTATTCAGCTTTATACTAGCTATTTTATATATGCTATTCTATGCCAAACATTCCAATGACCCCCAGTATTTATTTATTGTTTTCCGATTCATTTTCATGAGTGAAATTCACCTTGAGGATTCACCTCTGATTGAATGTTGCAGCCTCAGTGCTTACTTTTTATCTTACAAAGCCAAGGGATACTGAGTTACATCAAGCGACAATCTATCAAGGTTCTGACTTTGAAAATGGTTGAAAGCAAATTGTAAAAAAAAAAAAAAGGTTCTGATAAAACTTTGTGACCTCGTATGAGGTCTTCCTTTGCTATTCTGTATATATTCTGCGAATTAGGGTAAGCCTGACATTCCAATGACCCACAGGTTGACTGAGTTATAGGTATGTTTTCTGCTGATAAGTTCTCGTTAATGAAAATAAACTATTTGATTCCATCACTCCTCCATTGTGGTCAATCGCTATCTCTGTGTTATTAAGAGGTAATGTTTGTCTGTGCAAAGGACTATTCGTAAGATCAGACACAATATGCCACACACATCCATTGTTCTTTAAAAACTGAACGTTGTAATGCATTGTTAACTGGACTACCTGCTTGTGTAGAGAGGTCATTACAGATGATTCAAATTGTGACAGCATGTTTATTAACCAACCAAAGAAGACACACTCTACGTCCCCCCGCTGTGGTCCTCTGATGAGCATCTGCTATCCAACATAGAGGTCCCAGTCAAGACTCTGTTATCCTTTGTTGGTGGACTGATGAACCTACAGTAATGTTCTTTATTCTGGTTCTAGTTTTGGGATCAAAGGGCTGGCTGCACCGTGCAGTGTGGATAAGAGGTCTCAGAACATGGAGAATGAGCTCACTACAAAGTACCTTTAGGCTCACATCAGCAGAAAGAATTTCTGGCATTATAAGAAAGGGAAAGGAGACCATAGAGACCACTTACTGTAAAATGCTTCTGCCATAGTCAGACACTTAAAATGCTCTTGCTAGATGACTTCTTAAACAAACTCACTACCTGAGGCTTTGGAGATCTATCAGTTCTGGAGATCTATCAGTCAAGAAATACCTGTGCTGTGGATCTGGCTCCCTAGCGATTCCCTGATTTTACAGCCGAGACACATCTCTGTCCCAGCACATACCAGAGATTTGTGGAAGAATATTTCTGATTTTGTAGCCTTTACCATTCTACAGGCTCATTCACACCAAGAACAATAACGATAACGATAACGATAACTATAAATAAATATTGTTCTCGTTATTATGAATGACGACGTTCACACATAAACTATGCAACCCAACTAACGATATGGTGGTGGTGATGGGGATCACTTTCAGAGCGATTTTCAGAACGATAAAATGCTAATAGCCAATCAGAACCCATCAAATTCTAACCGTCACATTCATTAAAACAAGGAGAGACTTTGTTTATCGTTCAGTGTGAGCGCTTTTATCGTTATGGTTATAGTTATCGTTATCGTTCTTGGTGTGAATGGGCCTTTACAATGAGTCTATGGGTTTGGCACAAGTTTATGGCAATTTATAACCTAAATTAATCACATATAAGCATGTGAAGTGAGGGATATGTCACCATAATCTATACCAGAGTAGTGGGTACAAATATGTGCTTTATAAGGATTCAATTAGTCTGTGTCTAGACTGTGACTATGTATCACTGTAATACACTGGAGAAAAGTTTGTAAATGCAAGCCTTATTCATCAAGCTTTTACTATTGTGTCTCATTTTTGTTTGATTTAACAGGCCTCTCATCCCAAAAACATTTTCTTCCATGGAAACAAAAGAAACATTACCGTAGATGTGAATATGATCTAAAATACATTTTTACAATGAAGATTTGAGATTTCTCAAACGTCAGCATGACCGAGTCAGCATTTCTGTTAGCATTAATGTGAGTTCACTTCCATTCCACTATGAATAGGTTCCAACAAGCAATAATTCATACAAGACTTCTCTATCAAATCACAATGTAGAACAAGATGTTTACATCTGTTATAGTGCATGTAATCCCAAATAAGCAAATGAAAACTGTACATTATGAACACAAAAAAGAAACTGCAGCTGTTGGCTGAGATGCCAACAGGGAATCTCTGTGAATGTAACAACGCACCATTATTCTCTGCTCACAATTCCTGTGGCAATTACCAATTACAGCAAAATGCATTCGCAAAATCGTACAAAACAGCAATTTCCTTGATAAACTGTTAAAGGGTCTGGAAAGTCCAATTAGATAAGGATGGACAAACGACATATACATTCTCAAAAGGATTATGATACAGAAACATTGCAATGATAAAATTAAATCCTGGAGTGACATATTTGACAATAATTCTTAAGCAATATGTAATCAGATTGGTGGTTTCAAAGCAGCATGTGTAATGGTTTTACTCCTCTCCAATATTCTCTCTTTCTGTATTTCTCAAACACACACACACACACACACAAACACAAACAAACACATGTTCACACTCACTTAGTAAAACTATGCTGAAGTATGCTGAGAGTGTCTAGTGTGTGTGTGTGTGTGTGTGTGTGTGTGTGTGTGTGTCCTTGTGTATGTCTCTGCATTATTATATCTCTCCACCCCCAACAGCATAGTGAGTGCCAGGAGGGAAGGCCATTCACCCACCATATAATTTCCTGGTCAGGAAAAGCCAGAAGCACCGGGGCTCATGTGAGACGAGAGGTTCCTCTCTCTCGGCCACGCGGCCAGTCCTCCTCGCCTGAGCATGTTCAGAAGGCCCCGGAGGAGACCAGACATTAATCCCCCAAACAAACGGCCATTGCCTCCTGGCTACCAGAACCAGTCTTTCTTCTTTCCTCTCTCTCTCTCTCTCTCTCTCTCCTCCCCTTCTCTCCCTTTCCCACATCCTCATTCTCAACTCCTGGCCACCCCTCCCCAGGCCAAGGCAATTTCACAGGCCTGGGAGATGCAAAGAAGGGCAGGCTACATTGCTCTGGCCCGGGCAGCGCGTGTCACCATTCTGTTTCATTTCCTTCTTTTGGCACCTTCAGGGGATTAGCTGGACTTGGCCAAACACCGCAGCGCAAAGCTACAGCCTCGACTGAGCCGCGTATGAATTTCTCTTTTGTGATTGTGTCCAGATGAAAATGAGGGAAGATATAAAAATGTGTGTGTGTGTGTGTGTGGTGGGGGATAATTTTTTCTGTCACTGATGCAACGAATTTAAGGCACAGCTGAGTTGAAAGAAAGCTGTTATGGTCTTGTTTTAAGTTTTAAACTGCCTGAAAATTCACTGTAGAATGCTTAAAAGCTAAACATAGGAAACAATGGATATATTAGAAGGAGTATTTTGTTTTGTTTTGTTTTTCCTCTGTCTGTAAAAAAAGCATTTTTTGTCATCAATGAAACTAGACCAAAGACAGAATTATTCATAAGTAATTTCCGACTTTGCTGACAGAGGGAACATTGTATTCAAGGATGCTAAAGCTAATAGATGCTGTAAAACGAAGCTAATAGATGCTGTAAAACAAAGCTAATAGATGCTGTAAAACGAAGCTAATAGATGCTGTAAAACAAAGCTAATAGATGCTGTAAAACAAAGTTAATAGATAGATGCTGTAAAACAAAGCTAATAGATGCTGTAAAACAAAGTTAATAGATAGATGCTGTAAAACAAAGCTAATAGATGCTGTAAAACGAAGCTAATAGATGCTGTAAAACGAAGCTAATAGATGCTGTAAAACAAAGTTAATAGATAGATGCTGTAAAACAAAGCTAATAGGTGATGGCTGTAAAACGAAGCTAATAGATGCTGTAAAACAAAGCTAATAGATGCTGTAAAACAAAGCTAATAGATGCTGTAAAACAAAGTTAATAGATAGATGCTGTAAAACAAAGCTAATAGATGCTGTAAAACAAAGCTAATAGATGCTGTAAAACGAAGCTAATAGATGCTGTAAAACAAAGCTAATAGATGCTGTAAAACACTTATGATGGATGAAATTTTGTTTGTACAAAAAAATGTTGTATGCCCAGGTTGGTATTATGTACAATGAGTCAATAACTGTTCAGTTAGACCCAACTAAAAACATTATGGTAAAAAAACATTGACTCATATAAAGACATTTCCCATATGCTCATGACCATGTACAAAAGTTGGAAGAGTTTGACTAAGATGGCAAAAAAAACCTTTGCAGAGATGCTGTGGATGCCCAGGTTGGTGTGGAAGCCTTGTTTGTAAGATGGCAAAAAATGTTGTATGCCCAGGTTGGTAATAGCAATGTACAATGAGTCAATAACTGTTCAGTTAGACCCAACTAAAACACAGGTAAGAAAAAACATTGACTCATATGTATGTGCAAAGACATTGATGTTACCATATGCTCATGTACCATGTACAAAAGTGGACTTTTCTTCAACAGGAAGAGTAGAGTCTAGACTAAGGCCAATTCACACCCAAAGATTTGCGATAAGACAAAAACCTTTGCAGAGATGAGTTGCAGTAATTTGAATTAAATGTTGCAAGACGCTGCCATCTGTTGTAAGCCGTTTCAAAAGATTTGTCATGGCAAATTGCAAGTTTGCAGTTGCAAGGTTTCAGAAGACTTACCTCACTTTGTTTGTTATGTGTTGTCACATAGAGGCAAAGAAAGAGAAACTTGGTGTCTGCTAAACATCAGTCTGGCATGCGTTTCTAGAAAGGGTAGTTGACTAACTTCCGTTGCAATCTTTGGAGTTAGAACCGTTGTTTTTGGATTTGGTGTGTCTAGAAAGGTTAGTTGGAACGTTCAATTGCAAATACGGCCAGAAAGTTTGGTGGTTGAAAATACTAGTTGAGAGTAGTCGTTGCGTCGTTCATGAATAATTTCTGGTTGTCAATGTTTTAATTGCATTAGTTTGAGTAGATTGACCCTCCATGTTAATACCTGAACACCCTCTCCAACAGAATATTTCACTTATCATTATGTTTTAAAGGGGTGATAGAATACAAAACAGAGTTCACCACCTGCGTATGGAAATCTCACAACTTGAAACTGCCGCTGTGAAACGAAGCTAAGATGCTGTAAAACAAAGCTAATAGATGCTGTAAAAGGAAGCTAATAGATGCTGTAAAACGAAGCTAATAGATGCTGTAAAACAAAGTTAATAGATAGATGCTGTAAAACAAAGCTAATAGGTGATGACAACACGGCGGCTGCACCTTATTTGGCTCTGGTCTGTACCTTTGTAACGTCCCCTGAAATTTACATACACACCAGCCTATTTCCAGCTTTAAGCTCCTTCACCAGAAGTTTGATGACTCCGGACTTCAGTACTGTAGGCTAGATGATCCAAGCAAGGGGGCAGATGAACATTCGGAGAGCGTAGACACTATGGCAGATCTTAGACTACAGTAGGAGTAGACCACTTCCAGCTAGCATTCCATTGAACCCTGTTCATTTTGGAGCCACTTTGACATCAAATAACGTTACAACTGAAGCGTTTAAGCCTTCATATATGAACCTTTTCTATTTTCTACTTTTCTATTTTTTCAACATTTTAAACATTGCCGTCATAACCTCGTAACTCACTTTACGGCTGAGTAATAAACTTTTTTTTCCGGAAACAATGCTATCATGACGTAAAGAGCATGCGACTTCACACAGGAGCAAAGTAACAGTATTCTCTGGATCCACGAAAAATCCACGAACAAATCGGACCACAACATTTCAGCGAAGTTTCATTTATACAATGAAACAGCCTTGACAGTAGGCTATGAATGTGGCAAGTGCTGTTTGTATCAAATCACATTTATCTATGAAGAACTAGGACATTTAAGAAAGGTAAATGTAGACATAGCGGTAACAGTAAGGAAGGAAGGAGCCTAAATTAACCCAATCAGCCCATTCCAATCATGGTTAACGTTATCCGCACTCTCTCTCTCTCTCTCTCTCTCTGTGACAGACTGAGGGCCAGATGTACGTAGATTTGCGAACGTAGCATTATCAGCGTCATGGACACACCGCAGATTGCGAACGCTGTCAGACTCAAGTTTCCGTCGTATTTATCAATCGTTCAATCCTTAGTGTAAACTGCGCCTTTCTCTGCCTTTCTCCGCCCATAAACGCAATTTACGAACATCCACAACTGAATGGCAGCGCCTACTGTACATACAAGCGCAGTTGAATGAAGTTAACTGATGACAACATTAAAAAGAATCAAACGTTTAGCGATCATGAAATAATACCATACATGATAAGATGTAAACAAGCAGGGAGATAATGAAAATCAGTAGTTCTACTCAAACTACTTGTGCACGTAGGCTATGGAAGATTGGTCAAATCTAGCAAGTAGGAAAGTTTAAGTGAATGACGTGAAAGTGCACACACATTGGCAGAGTATAAAGCTTGCGTACTTGCATTTGGTTGAATAAATTGATACTGAAGTTTGAAACAGCATCCAATAAATCACAACCTCATTTATGAGAGGCACAGGTTGTTGGACAGCAAAATAATTGGTAGATTATATGTGTTTTGTTTTTTTTTGGCGGGGCTGTTCACAACAGTTATGGCGCTATGAGATGTTGCACTGGTGTAACCCCCCTCTTTTTTTGCAACAAATTGTTGGTTTAAAGAATGCTACAGCTCATAATAAACAAACAAACAAGCAGACAAAAAATAACCAAACCACTGCTAAAACCTTTAAAGCACAAAGTTTTTAAATGTTGCAGCTTATCTTATTGTGAATCGTTGATGTGAATTGGGCTTTACAGGTTCAAGCACCTTGAGGTTTTTTGTTCAAAAAGATGACTCCTCCACTGCTCTAAACTCCTCAGAGGCAGAGCTGCATGGTCGGGGATGCTGTATCAGTCACTGCTGGGCGACGGTGCAGTACTGACAGAACGCTGTACCTGTAAGTAATGTCACAGTGCATCCATGACTAAGGGGGGTTAGTCACACAGTCTGAGGAGACTGTTTGG
Source organism: Alosa alosa (assembly GCF_017589495.1). Lineage (NCBI taxonomy): Eukaryota > Metazoa > Chordata > Actinopteri > Clupeiformes > Clupeidae > Alosa > Alosa alosa. The sequence continues at coordinate 10,324,771 of NC_063207.1, read as the reverse complement.
GTAATAATATAAATCTCCAATACAAAAGCTTCTGTTTGTACCTGACATGACAAAATGATACAGTAATTGTTGCAAATGTAATAGGGTAATATTTCAGGACATGTTGCTTACATGTTACATACCCCCATATTGTGGTATATTTGCTGTATGTAAGATATGTTTCATCATCTACCATTTATTAAAGGTGTAGGTTTTTGAACGTTCTAAGTTCCGCAACAATTGAAGGTTCTAAAATTCTATGTTGAATTCAATGAACCCCGATATTCTTTAGAACGTTCATTTCTCAACATTCCCGTCACACCGGTGTGACGGTACTCCTTTAAGGGTTAAAAGGGGCCATAATTTTACTAAATGTACTGTATGTGATGCTTCAAGCCCAAGTTTCTTTTAAATTTAAAAATATGATGCTATTTTATATGATCAGATCTATAACTACAGGCCAGTTTGCCAACAGTGTGGATTCCATTAGCGTTGACATTTCATCTTAGGTGTTGGGCTGAGGTTTGAGGTAAGCGAGCATTCTCACTGGCCACTTCTGATGTGTGACCTGCGGACCCAGGGTGGGAGTGTGTGTGTGTGGGGTGGTGAGGGCAGGTCAGGGCAGTGGAGGTGAGGTCAGGCCTGCATGTGTATGTGGAGGGTGATGAGGTCTGACAGGAGCAGCTGCTGTAGGTATAGGGAGGTGTTCCCCTGTGGCACCAGCAGAGGAGCAGGAGGACAGCCCAGCCCCCGGCCAGGGAAACAACTGCACCAGACCTGGTGGAAATAGCATTATTGTGTTGTGTGTGTGTGTGTGTGTATGTGTGTGTGTGTGTGTGTGTGTGTGTGTGTCTCTGTGTGTGTGTGTGTGTGTGTGTGTGTGTGTGTGTGCGATGCGCACATGTGTACTTACATACGTGAGGATGTGTGTTAGTCCGATCTAGGATTTCAGTCCGGCCAAGACAAATGAGCCGCTTGCCTCGCTTGTTATTTACGACGGAGGAAATTCTTAATCCCTCTTAAAGACGACACGTTAAAAGCGGCCGGTCGCCACACGATGTACCACCCCCTCCATAAAACCTCCTCCTGTGAACCAGTGCAGGATTTCATTAATCACATAACAAATCCACAGAATACATATGGTGGGATAAAGAGAAACATGATCCTGTCAAAGGATGCCGGAGCAGAGGTGGCTAAATCTGCATTATCTGACATGGCCACTGAATAAAATGTACATCTCTAAACACAATATGAAATTGATGCATCCTTGTAAAGAAGTATGCAAAAGCCATGTTTCACATTTTATGCAAATGTGTAACAGAGTTGACACCTATAAGTGACCGCGGCCAACTACATGGTTTTGATACTTAAGGAAAAAACATGAACAAACACAATGGGATGTCTTCAGAGGGTCCACATCCATTTTTAGACCCCACTTTAGTAAGAATCCGCTAAGTCCAATTGAAAATGCAAGCAGGTCAGTGGATGGAGGAGTACTACTAAGGACATTAGGAGACATGCACTTCCCCTGCCTAGCTCTGCAAATCGCTTAATGGCTAACAGATAGCTGGTAAGACACAGAAAGCTCATTACCTCAGCCACACTCTCTATAATCCAGCCGTCCCTCCACCTGCCCGCGGGGAGCAAGTGTTTCTGACTCCGAGCGGGCGGCTGATAGCCCTGGTGGCCTGCCTGCTGCACAGGGGGCACTCTACAGTCAAGGGTAATGAGTGGCTCAGCACTGTTTTGTTTACCTGATTTGTACTTTGTACCTTGCTTGAATTGCTTGCTTGAATAGTTCACATGCATGAGGATTTATTTTGAGCTGAAATGTGTAGTAGAAGGAGCTATAGGGTGTGAATCATATAAACTATTTTGTTATGACTACATTTATCCCATCTATTCACCATGACAACAGAAAAAAGGACACATGGGTTTAGCCTATATATTGCTTTTGTCACAATGATCTTCCTCTTCCCTTTGTCAAAATGAAGAGCGCACAGGGGTAGTCACATATAATATAAGAGGAGATGCTCCTAATGCACTTGCCACAGGAATATACTCTCCTTCTGTAGTGGAGGCACTGGAGCTTGTCTGCTGTAGTCCAAGTGTAGAGGTGTGTGGGCCCTGTGGTTAGACACACGTGAAACATCTGCTACCCCACAGAGGGAAGTGACGGAAGGGAAACCTGAATGTTTAGACATCCTTCGTAGCCATGTATAGCACATCTTCACCTGTCTTCTCTCGTCCACGCTGAAAATAACACAGGAGCCGCCTTCTCCATTCGGTTGTGGAACTGCCAATCCCCAGACCACAGTCAATTAGGGCTGCAGCTATCGATTCTTTTTGTAATCGATTAATCTAGCACTTTATCGATCGATTAATCGATTAATCGGATAATTTTTTTTTTGCATTTTTAAACAACCAAAACAAATAATGCATAACGAAAATGACATGGCTGTAAAATGATCAAGCAATTGGCGCAGAAGTATTTATTCTAACTCCAACATCAGACTACAAAACTAAGCCCATTTATTGCAATTTACCCATTTAGTGTTTATAAGTGCCAATGCCAACAATTAATTAATGTTCAAATTGCTCTCTGTAAAATTGCAGCCTCTTGTGCATGACTTAGCTGGGCGAACAAAGCTGTCCATACTATGTTGTGAAGTGCTGGGAGGGAAGAGGGGAAAGCAATTTAATGTATTAATATGCACAACAAGTTTCATGCTGTAATCTAGACCTGACATCAAAGTATATATCTGTTTTATGTAGATTTCTACACCTGCAGCATTTACCATTAGGCTACTAACAAATAATTTTACAATTAGGCTACTAAAAAATAGCCTACCATTAGGCTACTAACAAATAATTTTACTATTAGGCTACTAACAAATAATTTTACTATTAGGCTACTAAAAAATAATTTCTGGGGTGAGCCTATTTGCTATGGTAACCTAGCAACCTGTGTGTGTGTATGTGTGCACGCGTGCGGTGCGTGAGAGAAGATGAGGGTGCATGCATGTGTGTATAAGGGGTTCTGTTTTAGGCATACTGTCTTGCAATTGAACGTGAATAAGTTTACTACTTAAAAACATCAAAGCTAAACATTATATCACGACATCGCTACAAATACAGTATGTGATTAAAATCAGCCAACATCAATGTAGGCTATAGGCTACGTAGATGATAGATAGGCTAGATAGATTGATAGATGGCCTACTTTATTGACGCTTGGTAAAATACAGCATGGAGTGGATGTTTTCGGTTCAGATGCTTGTTCTTTTCCTTTTTGAGTATGTAATGATCCCAAAACTTTACTTGAAAACTTTAGACATCTTGACTCCGCCAACTAAATTCAGAATGTATCACGATTCACGCGCTAGTGGTGTGCTTCCTGAACAACGCTCCGTGTGGAACAATCAGATCCCTGCGCGTATAGTGCGCGTCATAGGAATTTAACGAGGCTTCGAGGCAGGGTTTTTGCCTCGAGTAATTTTTGTAATCGAGTTATTTGAGTAAGTCGATGAATCGTTTCAGCCCTACAGTCAATACCTGTTGGATCCCATTCCAAGAAACCTACTTCAAAGTATCTCTCCTGTCATTACACCAGCATTAAACTGGAAGGGTATTATCACTATAGAAATACAATTACAGCCACAGGATTGTCACAATGTAATTAGCCTATCTTAGTTGCTTATTTACTGTGATAAAACATCTCAGCAGAAATGTCTTTGTGACCCGCATGCAGTCAACAACAGAGCCATAGGTTCCCGACCCCTGATATATTATACGAATCATAGAGTGTAAGAAACATGTAAACATGAAAAGAAACATGTAAACATGTTTACATACTTATACTTATACTTATACTTATGTTTACATGTAATCATGTAAACTTGAATTTCCCCTCTATCTATCTATCTATCTATCTGTCTATCTATCTATCTATCTATCTAAGCGCTTTCAGATATAACCTCCGGAGTATATGCGGAGGTTTGTCAAACGGAGGTCCTACCCTCGGATGATTCAGATATGATGCTAACCTGCGGACCTTATACTGAC
>NC_063207.1:10278227-10313227 GCF_017589495.1 Alosa alosa | reverse complement strand
CCTCTCCTTTTTTCTCTTATCTCTCTCTCTCTCTCTCTCTCTTTCTGCCCATTCTCCCTGTTTTCCTGTCACCTGCTCTGCTCATTAGCTCATTTGTGTTCTTTGGATCTGCAGTGGGGTTATTACCATGCCCCCTGCTGTTTGTCCTGTCTCCTCGGAAAGTGGCCAGTGGAGAGGATGTTTCAGCGTTAAAGCCTGGGGATGTCATGCTGAGGTCGCCCGCAGTGCAGCGAGGTGCTCACATGTGGCTGACCACTCTCGATCTGCTGCTCTTATATTCTCTCCTATGTGAGTCCCTAATCGTGTCCTCCAAAAAAAACAAAACAATAATATGTTCTTGACATTTTGACTCAATTACTGTGACATAGGAATGACATAACCATGTCATAAACAATATCCTGTCCAGCCATCAGTCATTTGTTGTCCAGTCATTTGTTGGATTATATCTGATTATCATGTCAGCTCAGTATTTGCTGTACTGTAAGAGTGTGTCTGTCATTGCATCATTCATTTTGAAATCTGTCTTGACACTTACTGATTATGGGAACATGATAAGGTTACGTCATGGACAGATAGATTCAAAAACACATATGGCATATCATGCAGGGCTGTAGTGGAGGCTAAATGCAACTGAACACAATTTATCCACCTCTGAAATTTCAGAAATGGAGTTTATCCACCTTTTATTAGAGTTTATCCACCTCTTAAAAGAGTTTATTCACCAATTGCAACTTTTAACATTCAAAAATGACAGTCTTCACGATAAGACATAAAACAGAACAGTCAAGTATCACAAAATGATATCCTTTTTCTGTAAATTTGAAATCATTAAGGGAAAACAACTACTTGTGTCGTCAACCCAAAATTGTAGTGGTGCGCAACAGACAGTTGGTAGGCAATTTATACTTGAGTTAAAGTTATGGGTTGACAAATAGCCTGCCAAAATTAACGTTATCTGTCATCTGGACATTGTTTTGGTGTGTGTGTGTGTGTGTGTGTGTGTGGGTGGCCAGTGGTTTCATGAATTCGTTTCTGTGTAGAGGCAGTGGGCACTGCCAGCTCTCCACAGGCATAATTTCATCTGGCCGGTTGGTCACAGGGAACTCACCATGGCGATAATATTCTGGGATTGTAGCCACTGGACAGAAAAAGGCATGAAGCTGTTTGATGGAGTGGTAGAATAAGTAAAACCAGACTGTAATTGTATCCTTTATTTTACATAACTGATACCCTTTCACAAAACTATTTCAATGTAAAACTCTTTCAATGCATATTTCTAGATAAAGGAACTCTATGTATTTGTGAAACCTTTGATAAGTTTTATTTATTTATTTATTTATTTATTTATTTATTTATTTATTTATTCTGTAAGTCTCTAAGAGTCCTTAGAGAGATGATTAATAGCACAACAGCACATAACAACCACCTGCATTTCAAATGACATGCCATCTTTTCAAAATATAACATTCACCAAAAAACAGTACATGTTATGTTTGTTATACACTGCAATTGTAATCATGACATTGTCCACACTGTTGCTGCCTTGAGAGAGGTTGTCATACAAGCATGTGGTGTTGGTGGTACACTGACTTTTGCAACTGTGTAAATACTGGATTGCTGTGTCAGTGGCTTGGCTTCCTTCCAATATGTCTCAGGTCATAAACTTTCACCAATGTGAGTAAAGTTTGATATCTGATGGATGGGGGATTGATGTAAATTGGGTTACTACTGATTTTACAAAAACAATGTGGTGGATGAAGCTTTGCTTCTTCTCAGAAAAAAAACAACACACAAACAGAAATAAGAAATGTATTGAGCTTTGTGATTAGATCCATTGGTTTGTGTGTATAATTTGTCCAATATAATTGCTTTCTGATCCGAGGTTTGACATTCACTTTCTTACAGAAAACTAAGAGCTTGAGTGGTTTAAGAAGGTATTGTTTTGATCCAGCTAAACCCACATAAAAAAGTAAGAGGCTTAGGACATCCACTAATACCCAAGCACACAACAGACATTAAACTGTCCTTTTAAGTTTGCCCAAAAAAGCAATAACATTTTCTCTTCCAGGGATGGTCTGGTCAAATCGAGATTCCCACCTCCTCCTTCTGTCCAGGATCAGAGGAAAACATAGAATAGTGTGTGTGTGTGTGTGTGTGTGTGCGTGAGCTGACCTGTTATTTTTCTTCCATTTGGCAAGGCTCATATTAAGGCTCACACTGCAGTGGTCATGTGATTGCTCCACTGTCATGTCCCAAAAGCCCTGGAGGTGGTGCGGGTGTGTGTGTGTGTGTGTGTGTGTGTGTGTGTGTGTGTGTGTGTGTGTGTGTGTATGTAGTGTGTGTGTGTATATGTGTATGGGGATGGAGGTGGTGGGGTCGTTTGAGTTGATTGCACTGATAACAGGATTGTATGCACGTGCGACCCCCAGGGAGTGCTAAATGATGTGTTGTGTCAGCTCACCAGGCGGCCTTCACAGCTAACGCTCGCCGTGTCTTTTGGTCCGCACCTGACAGATTGAGACAAACCTGTGAAGCCATCAATCACAAGGTGGCCCACACCGAGACTCTAGCCATGTGTGTGTCTCTTTTCTTCTCTCCTCTTTGTTGTCTCGCTTTCTTTCTCATCCTTTTCTCCTCCTCCATTTTCCCTTCACCTTTTCTTGGTATTGCCCCCCCTTTGCTGTCAATCTATCATTCAACCTTTCACTTAAATAAACATCTCTGTCTCTTTCTCACTCTCTATCTCTATCTATTTTCCCTCTCTCTCACTCTATCTCTCACCAATTCATATTTTAGTATTTAAAGTGTTTTATCATGGTAAATAACATATTTATATTGACAAAGAAGTCACACAAGGAAAAGAAATACGAAGGAAAATAAATATAAATGTCTATGTGTAGATGCGCAGCACATTGATTTAAACTTACATAATATCTCACCATCAGTCTTTCTCCTCTCTCTCTCTCTCTCTCTCTCTCTCTCTCTCTCTCTCTCTCTTTTCTCTATCCCTTTTTGTTTTTCTCACCCCACCCCCTCACCCTTTCCCACAGTCTCTCTATTTGGGACAACTCGAGGCAGCTGCCCCAGGGGCATACTGAAAGGACAGCTCCTTTTCAATGAGACTCATTCACTCTGCTCTCTCTCCCTCTCCATCTCCCTCTCTCTCTCTCTCGCTATCCCTCCCTGTCTCTCTCTCTTTTACTTTTTTTTTCTTCTTCTTGTGCTTTATTGAGCAGCCAAATGCTGCTGCTTTTTAGTTCTCTGGGTCAGTGTGAGCTGCGGTTGGCATGCGTACACCTAGTTCGTCTCCGCATTTAGGATAGACATCGCAAACTTGAAACCACCCCACTACCCCACCACCCTGCCATTACACCCCTTCCTCTTGTACTGCACAAATCATTTTTTTTTAAAACTTACCTTGTCTACATTACCCCAACTTGTAGCAAACATTATTTCATCACGATTCAATTTCACCCTTTGGGGTTACCGAGATGCTTCCCTCGCCCTTATAGATTTTACACTTTAATCCACAGCAGTATTATGCATTGAGCAGGACTTGCCCTTAACTAACCGGAGGAGCGAGGCACTGTGGCCTGTGTGTTCGGCCCGCCTGTCCCGATACGGTAATAATAAGCAGCTTTTCTCTGGAGGGCCAAAAAGAAGCGCTTTGCCAGAGCCCCAGTCCTATTTACGGAAATGTTTTCAGCTGCACGGGGGCTCCTAAAAAATGGATCCTCCACATTTCCTGGGAAGGAGGATTACTCATGGTCAAAGGGCTTGGGTAAAAAGCGTACAGCTAAAGTGTTTGCTTCTGACAGTCACCAGTAGGAGAGTGGTGGGCCAAATGCACCGCTGCTCAGTTTGTTGGGGAGTTAAAGACTGATGTTATTGCAATAAAGGTCAGAGCAAGCGTGTGCTATTTCTCAAACTGCAGTAGTTCTGTGCAGACAAATGGGGAATGGGCTGTCATCTGGTGAAAATGGGACACAATGCAGCAATTTAAATGAAATCCCTTCATAACCTTTTGTACTTAACTCAGTAGGCATGCTCACCAGCTTTTTGTCATGAAGTGCAGGGTGAAGCGCACATGGTTTTTTCCCCTTGCTAACAAATGGCTTTGCATGTATTCCGCCATTCAGGCACTAGTATGGGCTTGGTTTAAGCTGCACTGCTGGCAAGTGGGACTTAAAGCATCTTGGCACTGACATTAAACGTGTTTTTGCAGCCAGTCTGAAACAATGGTCAATCAAACACACAGCATGAGGCTGCATTCACAGCTGTCTTTGAAGACTATATTTGCCTGTCTAAACCCATAGCCCTGGCACTTTTAGAGATTACATGTTGCATTGTTATTTCTTTTTTATTTTCTCTCGCCCTGATCCAGGGCTTGTTTTTTGTCCCTCTCTCAAAGTCCACCCACACAGCTGCATAAAACATGCATCAGCCAGATCAAGAGAGAACAGCAGCTGTAAGCCATCGTATGCACTTGTTATACAAACAATGAGACATTTTCATAAACAGACATGTCCATACAAACATAAACACACACAAAACATACACAGATCAAAAATTCCTATAGTGCCACGGTTACCCTACGGCATTGTTCTGCCATTTAGTGCTTCAACATCCATACGTGTCTCTAACAAGTAGCTAAACACATGAAAGGAGATGTAAGAGGGAGACAATAAGCTGGAATAAGGAACAGTCTCAGGAGTTAATTGGGAGTATTGTGACTGCACCAAATGATTACTCTTGGCAGAACGTGTGCCAAACTTAAAGCTTCAGCACCACCACACTCAGCTCTGCTGCTGGGGCTGAATAATGGGGTGCAAATTTAATTTACTGAATGGTTTGTAATGTCATATTTCTGAGGCCACTATCTCACCCCAAAATTGGATCATGGCTGACTTCTGAATTAAACCTAATTAATCCCAAAGAGATAAAAATGTTCTCTTTTCCCCTCTCCTCCCTGTGTCTAAGGCAGCATTAAAGATTGCGTGGCAGATTCAATATGGCAGGTCAATGTTGTGAACCATGACAAATTTTTCTCACCATGGGTTGCTGCTTACCCAGAATCTCATAATTCTTAGACCATGCATATGGAATCACAAGGCAAACTGATCAAGTTCACCAAGTATGATTTTTCATATCAGCATATGAAGATGTTTTTTGAGAAACTTAACTTAACTCATACTTTTCTTAATTTCTTTTGTTTTATGTAGTAAGCTGATGAATCTTTTGATTATGTTCTTGTGCAAATGCATTCGACTGGCCAGTGAAGCTTGAGATATGATTTTAATTTAAAATTAAAACATGTAACCAATAGAAAAATGACAAATTACAGCTGCAAGCATTCACAAACTTCAAGCATTTTAGTCCAGACCGGGATGACAAATTGTGTGTCAAAAAATGTGCAGTCCCCAACGAAATCCTCAAAATGCAATGAGGTTTAATAAGGTGTAAAATCTGAATGAATTAGCATCTTCTTGTAAACAGATGTTGACTCCCCCCCCAACCCCCTATCCCTCTGCTTCAGCAAATATGTCTGTGTGCCAGCTCTTGGGCTTTAATGGTGCATGAAAATACTAAGAGCTGGCCTAATCTCTAGCCCCAATCCCAAACACAGGCAGGTTAAGGTCTTTGTTCTCTGGAGGGGGGCACTGGGTGAATTAGCAGGGGGACTGCAGTGAGTTCACCCCGCGGCACCTTTACAAATTGCTGAGCATTCACAAATACACACAGCACACGAGGCAGAATACTTGAGGCAGCCTGAGAAAGGGAAGACAAGAGAAGGAAATTCGAGACACCCTTAGCTGTCCTCTTTCCAGGAGGTGGCAGAAGGAAAGGAACTATTTCTGCCTGAGCAATTTAACCAGGGGTCTATTTTTCAGCATTGTTTTTTTTTTCTCTCTTTCCTTTGTTCTTTCTAGTCTTTATTTTTGGGAGGGATTTTTATTCCCCTCGGTGGCAGGGATGCAGGTTGGTGTCAGGAGAGATGGTGTGATTATATCTCTTGGCGCAGGTTTCTGCACCGACTACTCTCCACAGGCAAAGGAGAGCACGGCGGATTACCAGCAGGTGTGAGAAAAATAAACTGCATGTTCAGAGAGGGAAAGCGTGCGAGAGAGAGAGAGAGAGAGAGAGAGAGAGAGTGAGCAAGAGAGAAAAGGAAAAAGAGTGAAGGAAGGAAAAGAAAAAGAGTGAAAAAGAGAGAGGAAAGATGTGACCTCTGTGTGACAAAAATGGCCTCTGTGTGACATTGAGCTGAAAACACTTCAATCAGCAGGCCTGCAGCATGACCTGCTGTCCTGCAGCTCTTTGGTGTGACTGGAAGCCATGGCCAGGGATGGATTACTGCATGGGCCCAAGCCTTTGCATGGAATCATTGCCTCAATATCAACAAATCAGGATGTAGGCTATGAATCTGATTGAATTAAAGTATTGGCCATCCCCAAAATGCACCAGAATACAGGAAATCACATCAAACAAATACAAACACCCCCCCCCCATCCGCCCATGGCCATGGCAGGTCGGAAGGAGCTTCAGAAACATCTCTCTCTCTCTTCCTCTGTCTCTCACAGGCTGAGAGGTGTTATTAGAGGGTCAGAGCCTGGGGAATCCTCCACCACCACCAGTGGGGCAATGATAGTGGAGGAATGTTCATAGTGGTGATGCTGTTAACACTTTCAGTGCTGGGGCGAGCTCCAAGCTAGACACAAGGCACCACATGAAGAAGTGGAGGGACATATCTAGTCCCACATCATGTGACCCTTCATAGAAGAGCCATTCCGTCAGCAGGCATCCCTGAAGACTCACATGCGACCACAAGTACAGTATTTTATATTTCTGTGCGATGGTTCAAACATGATTCGTAAGCATTTTAAATATTTACTATATGTTAATCAATTTCAATTAAATTTCAATTAAATTCAATTCAATGAAGTTTATTGACATGACTATAAGTTTTACTGTGTTGTTTCAGCACCAGAGCCATATATTTCCATCTATTATGATGAAAAATCCATTGCAAAAATATATGTTTTGGTGCGTTATGTAATATGATGTTACAATTTAAATATGCCACTTACAATAAAACATCTTAATAATGTCAACATTGAGTGTCAAAACTGGTTGTACTCCTGAAATATATGTTGAATATATGTGGTGAAATCTATGTTTTTCATCACTAATGTGTGGTGCTTTTAAGACAAACTGTGATTTGTGGAAGGTTGCCAAGGTAACTATCTAACCTGGTGACAGACATACATGTTTGGTGATTTGAAAGATTTGTGTAAGTGAAATGATGGCTAGTCTTCATCAAACAATTATCATAATTCAGATACAGCCCCAAATGGGTTCAGTAAGAAAACTGAGATTGGAAAAGCTCTCAGAGATTGTAGAATGAAGGGACCTGTCAGTCCCAAGAGAGTCAACACTTGTATTATTTATAGAGAACAAACTGTAGTTTTGTGACAAGACACAAACTCTGACAATAAAGCACATCCCAATTGTCATAATAACATCACCATAGTCACAATCTTCTTCTTCTTTGTCGTTGTCATCATCATCATCATCATCATCATCACTATAAGTCATCATCATCATCATCAACAACAGCAGCAGCAGCAGCAACATCATCATCAACAACAAAACAATAAACTCAACAGCAAAATACCAGAAAGGGGAAGTCAAAAGCCAAAATGACGTAGTGCAAATGAGAGCAAGTCAATAAACAGCAGCTCATTCATTAAGATATCTTATGCAGTCCTCATTTTAAGGCCATTGATATTTGACCATGATTGATGTTAAATGCTTCAGATAAGAGTATATACTTTTATATAAAAATCTCTGCAGCATTTTCATGTTTTGTATTCCGGTTCAGCCACACTCATAGTAGCTTTTTGTGGGAACACTTCATCATTACCCACTTCAGAACCTACTAGAAGACACAAGAGCCATTTTATGAAATTTCATTTTCAGAGCAGTCTTTTGGCTTTGATATCGCTTGTGCACAATCCAAAAAGCAGAAGAAAAAAAATCTCTGCTTGATGAGCAAGTTTAAAAGCAAAATCCTTTAGGCACGAGAAGCTCTGGAGAATTCCAAGAGCCAATCTTTAGTCAAGTCTGTAAGGGAATGTAAAATGTTAATGACTGTAGACTCACACAGCCATGATAATTAATAAAATCTCAAAGTATGCACCACAAGAGGAATAGGCAGGTTAAATCTAATTCTTAATCAAATCACCTGAACAGTACTGTTTTTTTTTTTTAGTTTTCAATCCACTCCTATATCCTCCATTTAAACCTAATTTATTCTCAAACAAGTAGTACATATGAAGCACTTCCTCATTTCACCATGTGCCGTCTTCTGTTCCTAATAATGCAATCATTACATGGTGAGAGGCGTGATCTCTTTTTTTATATATACAAAAGAGTCGCATAAGCATTAGATCAAGCATAATTATCTTTAACCATGTTTGTCTCTTCTTCAGTCATCTGAGAAAGAACTGATTTAATGAACAACTAACGAGGATGGTGGAACGTGAACTGGTAATGGTGGACATCACGATTGTGTAAATAATTCAGGTCATTGATCACTCTCCCCTCCCCTGCTTCTTTTCATGTCTATCCTCTCAGGGGAGTGCAGTCAGTGATTCTTTATGGGGCAGGCTCATTTAAAAGCCTACGAGAAACTGAAGTTGTAGGCTATACAGGTTTACCTCCAGGCAAAATTTGTGAGATGTGAGATGTACTTTAACATGCTGCAAACATTAATGATACAGTAGTATTTCTGGAAGAATTTGAAATGTTGGGAGGGACCACTGGAATATGTTGTACATGTCTCAGTACTTTTATGCATGATGTTATCCACGTATACTACTCATTTATTGCAATGTATACTGAAAGGAAATAACATTAATTAACAAAATAGTCTGATATTCTATAATTATTAGAGGTTAAATTGAAATGCTGTGCAGTTGATGCTAAAAACGAATGATGTAATGTTGGTAAAAATGCTCTCTATACATAAATTGTGTTATCTGTGTTATTTGAGCTTAACTGATAGTTGAATAGATCAGTTGCATAGATGTTGAATGTAAACACTACAATGATCTTACTATACATGTAGTTTAAGTGGATTTTAACAAGACAGCCTGGCATCTCTCGCGCTTGCACACAGACATTTGGGATTATGGGCTTGTCAAACATCAGTTTGATGCTAATGTGAGTTTGAGAATGTGCATTGTTTACATTATGTAGAGAAAGCTTTCCCCCCTCCCATAATAAGTAGGCACAGGTTGCAAAGTGCTACTCTGAGAAACACCTGACGTGATTGTGTGATAAGTGTATTTTTAATAATAAAATAAATGGACAGAATAATTTATAATCTATATTCATGCTTTTGGTTGTTTTCTTTGTCTCCATCTGGTTCACTTCTAATTTCCTCGGAATTGCAAGTATCATTCAGGGTTGCATTCCAAAAGGGTCATTCAAACTTTAGCTCTTGAAGCGTGTACAGCCTATAGTATTGTTGTCCCAAGTACCTCTCCAATTTACAAAATCAATACACAAACAAAACTTAACCAGGCATTGAATATAGTTTTCTTAACACGTGTACGTACCCATCGCAATACTCTAATTTCAGGTTGATACACAAGTGATAACGTGGGGGAAGCGATGTGGCGTACAGTCATGTCGACACCAGGAGCTGTCCACGGTCCTGATCACAAGTGTGACGCTATGCCCCTCTGCAATGGTGTTAACAACTCTTAACGTCATCACTGATTACATTTGTCGTGGTAGCTACCGTTAACGAATTTGATAGAGCCCCTCTATAACTTGGTTCTAAGATTAGCCTGCCGGTCAAAGTGATGATTTACAAGATGTTCACTTCTTCGCAGTCTTGCAAATTCATGATTTCAGGCATTCTTATTGTCAGTTTTAGTAACTGATGAGAACGAAGCACATTGCCTTTCTGGTGAATGACTGACTGTCTCCCATTTATATCAGTTGCTATGACTGTTCACAAGAAGTGAGAAACACATTCAAAATCCTAGGGAGCTTGACTGCCATACGCACATTAGGTTTTATCAGCGAAAAGTAGCATTTCATGCTAGATTCCGCAGAGCTTCTCCTTCATTAACAGTACCGTCATGCACCGAAACTATTGTCAGAAAGCGTATGTCCCTAAAAGTTTCCCAATTGCTATCTCGCCCTCGGGAAATTCGAAAGGTTTTTATTCCCCTCATGGGATCATTTTTCTAGATTTCCGACCCTGCATTTTATTTACAAAAAATAAAGCGCACGTGTCAACCTTTAACTGTACTATATACTGGTCTTCACGGAACTGGCTGACATGTAGCCTACTGTCTTGGAGCGAGATAAACTGTGGAAGTTGCAGCGTATTTGGGGATCGGGGATAGCGTGCTCCTTTCCCAGCCATTGTGGCGTGCACGATAGGCTAGTCCCGCCTTGTGCTGTTCTGTGGCTTGTCTTTAGTGCAGGAGTGTCCCGTATGCCTGCAAAGGCTAAGCCGACAGCACTTCTCAGCGCGACTTGCAGAATGACAGACATATCGAGGAGAGCGAACGTCAGTCTGAGCCAATCCGTGATGACTTCCTCCATTTTTTTTCAGTGGATGAGGTTGATGAGAGAATCTACCGCATATCCCGGCTGTTGGTGTTACTCTTTACTTTGATAAAACGTTTCGAACGGTCGGAGGATCGCCTGACACACTATTTGCTGCGGTAATGGATTTCCATAAAATATCCACAATGGCATAAAACCGCATCTAGTTTTCTCGTGATTTTGTTCGGGGATATCATTACCAGTATTACACTCATCAAACTTCTTCAATTCTTCAATTAAGCTATACCATCGCGATCAGCTTCTTTAAAGTGAATAGCCTACATATAATCTATTCACTGAGCTAAATTGGAACGAGGAAACTGCCAGAGGAGGACGTGGGAGCAGCCTTTTCAATGACTTGGATGGAGGGCAAGCGCACAGCGCACTCACTCATTCTCTGGATTAACTCGGCTTGGAAGCAGAGCGAAGGGAAGTGCAAGGAAGGTGCAGCGCTGCAAAGGTCTCCCTACTAAGATTTGGTCCGAGTTTCCTGGCTACTTGGTCGCTCGTTGTCGCAAACGGCAGCCGTTCAGCTAAATAGAGCAAGCCGTTTTTAATGCGGAGGAAAGCCTCCAGTCTTGCGAGGCACGTCGACGGGTGGCTGGAGAATGGAACGGTCTTCAGCATTTCAATGGGCAACACAGGCGCGCTTTTATCCTAACGGGGATCTGGCGAACTGCGTAGGAATTTGAACTGTCTCAGAGTTACCGTATTTGGATTTTTCTACCGGAGCAAGGGAAAAGAAGAGGAAGAAGATAACTAATAGGATTGGATTCTGAGGGCTTCATAGTATACAAACGAATGGCATATCGCTTGAACGCGGAGGGGGATATGGGCAACACAGGCTTGGCTGAGTTATATGGAATGAAACCGAGCGCACCTTGCATCGAAATGATTTAATCGAAATCGAATGAGGCCAAGCAGAAAAGAAATATGGGAAAACATGAGATGTGAGAAGATTCGATTCCCCTGATCCTCGGTTTTCTGAGCAGGGCTGGCGTTCCTTCTTCAAGGTAAACTTTTAACATCAAAGTATTATATATTGCTGTTTCATTGTGTATTGTTGTAGGGTTCGGTTGTATGCACGACCGACATGAAGAAACATATTATGAGAGACTGCAAAGCGTATCACTGCTGGCAGCCCTAAAACACAACGTTCCTTTAGAAAACTGGGTGGGAATAGTCTAACCTGCAACCCAGGTACATTGCAAGGTCGTAACATAGCATTTTACACCGGCGATTCCTTGCAGCATATACTCAATCCGTTATTAAGTCTGGGAATTTTTCCACACTTTTAAACTGTGATTGGCAGGAGGACACCAAATAGGCTATTCTGTTTTATTCAGTGGTATATATGTGTCGTTCTTCCTCTCTATTCGCAGGGTGATTCTTGTGGTTTGCTTCTGATCTTGTCCAAGAAGGTGGTGTTGGTCCGGGGGTGCGGGCTATAAATTCTTCTTGTGATGGTTGTGTGAGTCGGGATTGTGAGCCGGGCGCACGGATTGTGTGTGTGCGTGCGTGCGTGAGTGTGTGTGTGTGTGTGTGTGTGTGTGCGTGCGTGCGTGTGTGTGCGCCTGTGCTGATGCTGGTAGTTAGTTAACATAGACAAGCCTTTGTTTTATATTGTGGTATTGGTTCGTCGACTATGAAGTGTTTTCTCCTATTATTGTCTTCAACCAAGTGCATGTGTGATAGGCGTAACCTGCAGAAACGTGATAGAACTGTGTCTTCCGCTTTGGCAGAGGTTCAAACGATCATAGAGAATTCAGGCGTCGTCCGGTCTTTACCTACTTTACAACGGGTGAATGATGAAATCTAAGTTGTTGCCAGAAATCTTGTCTCGGTTGTTAGGGACATATTATAGAAGATTTCTCTCAGCCATCTTGATGGGCAATTAATACACAGTTGTGTTCCTTGTTAGCCAGATGAAAGCAAATGGAATGCTTTGTCAATAAAATGGTTGGTATAGCTCACGGTATCCAAGGGCACAACATACTGATACATTTCTTGATAGCAGCATTGTGAGACTTAATAATAATAAAAAAAAACCGCGATCAGTTTGCCTGCCCATTAACTTTCTAAAATATATAGTGGTCTAGCAGCTTGTGTTTGGAATGCGTATTGTACATTTTGAACATGTCACACCTCTACCCTTCCTAGTATGAAAGTACTACAACATAAATAAAGGTGTATTTGTGGGTACATCAACATCAAAAGTGTTAAAGGACTGAATCAAATTCACAATAAAGACATGCATTTGGTCAATTGTCAAGGAAAACATATAATCAATCGAAGCAGATATTTCTAAATAAATAAGTAAGTATTTTATTTATTTAACAGAAAATCTAAAAAAAACACCCTTAACAAATTGACATGAGGTGTGTCATTTCTCATCTGACACAGATCGCATCACAATACTCAAATTTCAAAGGTCAGTAGAACGATGTCTCTAGGGCTGTTGAAGGCTTGCTTCTGGAAAGTAGTTAACCACTTTCACTCTATCCTATTATCATTGATGATTGGCTGATGACAAAAGGAGGTGTTGGATATACAGCTGATTATGGGAAAACTCAGTGGGGACATTCCATACTTGTCGTCCTCCTACGGAACACTTGGCTAACTGAGCTGCAGGACCGCTTCCGCTGGCTGGTGGTGCTATAATTCAATTTATGCTCCGCGCTGCAGTTGTGGGGAGTTGGGCAGTGTCGGCGGAGGGAACCGGGGCGGGGGTGGGAGCCGCAGTTTTTGCTACGCAGAGAACACAATACTATTAAGGCCATGTGGAAGTGAGCGCAAGCGATGACTCTCAGAGGTGCATCAAGTGCTATTTATGAAAAAAAGAGAGATAAGACATAAACAAAGACTGCCGCCTGTCTCTACCTCTCTCAGACGTCTGTCGCTAGGAGAGCGTTTGCCAGCTGGCCACGCTGACCGAATGCAGGGTCCTTGAGACTTGTTTAATTACACTTGCTAAGCTCCCCCCTATGACATTACAAGCTTGAGCCAAGGTGTCCAAGTGGACACGCACCAGATCCGCTGTTGGCGTGATTGTGTCTCAGCACTGAGTCAGGCGCCAACAATAAACAAATTCATCTTCTGAAATTGCCACACCCTTTTTGACCACATAATGTGTCCTTTTCCCATTTGCAAGGTCTTGATTGCTGCATAACTGATTGCTTGGTGCTGTTTCCGAGAGGCAGATTTTAATCAAACCTGACAACGAAGTAAACGAGCCTTTTGTGGATATGGGAATATACGAATTTGACCCTTCTGTAGGCACTTGGATGGCAGGACTTCTCACGCATGCTTTCTAATGCGCTTTCCTGGCACCATGTCACAGTTGTGACAGCTGTGACTGTTGACAGATTTGGTTGACAAACCACTAATAGGCCCCGTCTCTGCACATGACCACTTTAGGGAACAAGCGACCCCGCTGCTTAGAGGGTGTAACCTAACGTTGCCTTGTTTACACATGAGTAATGCTAGTTGGGGTCCCTTTTCTTTGTACCCTGCATTAATATTTACAGTATTTTGGTGGTGTCCAGATGTAGGTATTGGGCTGGACGAGTGGCTGTATTTTAGTTAATTCGTACCGCTGTGAGAATAAGTTTAAGCACTCGATCCGAAAAACGATGGCATCCAATTAGCAGTGAAAGTTTTCTAAAAAGGATGCGCGTCAGAAGCTCCAAGTCGAGTTGCCTTTTGTGCAGCGCTGTGGCGCTGTGAAGTGCCGCGGACATTTTATTTCTGCCTGGAGACAGTCAGCACCGCGGACAGCTCCCGATTCACGCCTCATTCCCTCGTTGTCGTGGGCAGGACTTTTTACAAAAAGCCAGCGCCCGAACCGCTGCCATGGCAGGCTTTCTTTTTAGGTTTCGGCTCAGTGGTGAGGGAGCTCCGAAAATAAAGCCACCGCAGCGGCGCCACACAGAACAGCTGCCGCTGCAGAGAACACGAGGAGCACAGCGCTCCCCAAAGAAAAGAGAGACAGCTGAAGAGCGAATAAAACGAAACTGTTTCTCCCAGGGGAGGAGAAGTGACTGGCCTATTTTTGTTTCTTGCGTGATACTATGACAAACCTCACTATGGTTATCTATTGACAATAAGAACAATATTGCTCTCCCCTAGCCTATGTCTATTGAACGTTGATTAAACACTAATGACATGGTATTTTAATCGGTCTATCCATAGAATCTTGGAATTACATGGACTAAATGTTTCATAAGCTCTTTTGCAGTGTAGTGATACAAACAGTCAAAGAGTCAATCAGATATGTAATTTGGGCACCATTTTTTCAGGTATGATAATGGTCTGATTATGTAAACCAGCAAAACAAGTTGATCATGTCAATAAAGGCAGCAGCAGCAAAGTAAGCTTATTTGCTTGCCATGGGTTGTTTTTTAATCAGTATACTGTATACACTCATTTCTTCATTTCTAGGAGAATACATGTTTTTAGGGAGTTATTTTATGTCCAGCAGTTAATAAGATGGCAATTTGGCTCATGCAACTCAAACTCCACATTGCACACCGTTATCAGTCTAGTCACAAAGCACACAAGAAGAAAATAGCTGTTATTGCTATCAGAGAGCCTATATCACCTTTCTGTGTATTCATCTGTATTGCCAATGGTTTGCTTCACCATGATGGACCCCTAGGTGCTAAACAGTCCTCTAAAATTGCTTTTAATAGGCTATGCCAGTGAAAATCAAGTGGTGCACTCAGATATACTCATTTCAATTGACAATCTTATGCAGCATTAGTCATCTGTTTTTAAGCGGGTTGTTTTGAAAATAATCCTCAATGAGTTGAGCAGGAGTTGTACTCTAGGTCCTTGTCACCAAAATCAGGAGCTCTTTTTGAAGTGTCATGAACCACTGAGCAATACTTCTTGGACTGAATAAACTTCATATCGAGGCCATACAGTCTGAAAGACAAAATGTGAGGGGTTCAGCCAGCTCTGTGTTTGACTCATGGGTTATCAGGAAGGATTGATGGAGCATGATTCCATTGCGTGAGAGTTTACTTGTGTATTTATTCATTTATTTACATTCATTTATTTATCTATTTATTTTGCTCTGGCCAAACTGCTGTGTCTTAAACAGCCCTCACACCACAACATTTAGAGTGGTGGGACGTCACATCAGCAAGGCATTGAGAGAGTTTGTGCGGAGAGAAGTAATGAGTCAGAGGAGTCTGTTCCCCATGTCTCCCCATCTGATACAAAAAAAGACCAGAAAAACTCTCTCTCTCTCTCTCTCTCTCTCTCTCTCTCTCTCTCACACACACACACACACACACACACACACACACACACACACACACACACACACACACTTGTTCACGTTGACCTCAGGTCTGTCAATGTCATGCCACATCCAGACACCCTAAGCACCGACCCTCAGAGAGAAAGAGGGGGAGAGAGGGAGATGCTCTAATTGAATGGAGGGCTGAGGATGTCAACATGTCACTGCAAGGCTTATGTGTGAAGAACGACAAATCCTGAGGTTTTGTGCTGGTGGGTGGGAGGGTAGCAGCGAAGAGTGAGTGACTTCAGGGGGGTGTTCATCAGTGATAACAAGCTGCCACACGGGCAGTCGAGGCTTGTTTGGATCTCGCCACCCTGTCGGCACAAAACAGGAGCAAAGTGTCAACTAGGAGAGGATTAGGTATGAGCTACACCAGGCGCGTAACTGAAGCGTTCCGTTCGCGTAGCGTCTGCTGCAACAATTAGCTTCCACTATAATCAATGGAAGTTGCTACACCAGATGTGATAGTGGCGCGTACGTTCGAAAAAAATAGTCTTTTAAAATGGATTTTACGCATCAAAATCATTACGAACTGAACGCTTCAGTTACACGCCTGGTGTAGCTCATACTTTAGTGTCCTCCGTAGTAGGAGGACCACAGAGCCCTTACAGCAGCCAGTGCAGACAGGGGACGGCACCTGTGACCCAGGCAGGGGAAGAATAGAGATGACAAAGTTAGCTAGGGGAGTAGGACTCTTCTCTTCCTCCCATCACAGACCAATAGAGAGAGAGGGAGAAAGAGAGAGAGAGAGAGAGAGAGAGAGAGAGAGGGAGAGAGAGAGAGGGAGAGAGAGAGAGGGAGAGAGAGGGAGAGAGAGAGAGAGAGAGAGAGAGAGAGAGAGAGGGAGAAAGAGAGGGAGAGAGAGAAAGAGGAGAGAGAGAGAGGGCTTCGAAAGGTGAAGGAAGCGCTAAAGAAATGTGTAAATTGCTTTTTATTTTCACTGCCATGCCACTGGATCATGCAGTGCATCCAAAGCTTACGCAACTGCACTTCGAGACATTTATAGATTTGTTCGGCCCAAAGGTGCAAGGGCTGGAGTTATGAAGCATGGTAGAGGTCTGAGTTTGAGTAATTGTGTATGTTGGATCAGCAAAACACAGGAGAGCCACAGACAGCTTGAAGCACTCAGCTGACACATATGGATTCCATCAAACCACGCAGGCTTAAGGGCATCTTAGTTCATTCATTAATTAACCTCCCTGGGGTGATGGGCTTTGTATAGGTATGTTGACTAAAGTAGGGCTCCACCCGCATACATGCATGCTAACATGCAGACATGCATACGCAAAGACATGCAAATAGAGTTATATACAGGATAACATCTAAACACACGCACACAGATACACACACGCACACACACACACACACACACACACACACACACACACACACGCACAGACACAGAGACATGCATGTCGAATAAGAAAAAATCATTATGACCATAAATAAAATCTCTTGTACATCATCTTGTTTGGTCATGAAAAGAATTAATGTTCATGACAGACGCAGGCTGTCTTTAAATTCCCCTGTGTCTGGATAACTGTTTCGTCCCATCTCATGCTCATTCACTCAGCAAACACCAGAAACGATGGCATGCTACAGCCATGCCTCCCATACTTCAACACTTCCACTGCCTGTAAACAATTAGCTGCTGTGCCCATTCCCTGTATTGGCCTAACAGCCTGAGGCGCTGCGCAGGGAGAAGGATGCCGAGGCTGAGAGTCCACCAGGGCCATTACAGGACAGGAATCAAGAAGAATTACTGCCTCAGTGTGAAGGTGGCTCTCTCCAGCACTCATGTTGTATGGAATACAAAACACCTCTCCTCACTGTCATTACATGCAGCCGTAGTTGTCAGAGGCAGACCTGTGTGTGTGTGTGTGTGTGTGTGTTTCTCCAAGTTGTGTTTAATTTGGTTGTTCTCATTCAGAAGCTTACTATACACTCTTCACTTTGCAACGGCTTGTGGAAATGTAGGGAAGTTGTTCATACTGTTTTACAACAGTGAGTTTTTTTCCTCTTGCAATTTTCATAATGCACCTCTAATTAGGTATTAGTAATTTAACATTTCATTAGTGACTTTGGTAATGAATGTCAGGAACATTAGCATTTTTTTTTCTCCAGCTCTGCGAGCAGTGTTATTATGCAGATGAGTTGGAGTAGGTCCTCATCTGCCAGCTCCATCTCTCACACCTAACAGTGCCCTGACCTGGGGGTCTCCAAATGCTGCTTTGAAATGGGAATGTAACAGGTACTAGAGGCATATATATGCTTTTAAAAATGTGACCACATTTGTGTCACTTAAATTAAGTCAAACTGAACAGCTATGGAAGACATTTAACTGGTTGACATCGCTTTCAAAACAGAGACCTGTCCAAAATAGTGATAGAGAAACTGAAATCAATGCTCACAGGGATTGAGACAACAAAACCTTACAAATAGTAAGTAGGGCTTGTTATTTTTTGTTCTTGGTTGGTTATTCCCTTCAAATCCTAGGTTTTTCATAAACAAATCGACATGTTTTCTAATTGCACCAGTTGGGAATGCATGTCGAGATTGCAGTCTCATTAGGTTGTGAAAATAAGCACAACTCATCAAGCAACACAGCAAGTAAATCAAAGTCTTGTCAGCTTTTTATTTCTGTTTTTGTGCTGCTGCTGGAGCAGCTTTCAATATACCTAAAACAGTGACAAAGCTCCACTCCGGATCCTTTGGCCACCACTGGGCTATGCATGCCAGCCCCTCACTTCAAGTGCACAACACTGTTTGTGTGCTCTTTGCACAGAAGCGGTCGCTAAGCTGCTAAATGGTATGTGGGGTTGGAGCAGCCACAGATTTGTGCCTTCATGGCCTGGCCTGGGCTGTGCTGGGGCTCTGCGGGTGATTGCATTTGAGGGACAGGTCCTGGGGTTGCTTTCCAGTGTGCTTATGGGATTACTATGAACAGGTAAGGCCACACTCACAGCATGGCCTTAATCTCAGCCCTGGACACGGACACACACACACACACACACACACACACACACACACACACACACACACACACACACACACACACATGTAAACAGGCATGCATGGACATGGGCATACTCATACACAAGCAAACACACAGTTTCATGCACATACAGTATGCACACACACACACACACACACACACACACACACACACACACACACACACACACACACACACACACACACACACACACACACACACACACACACACACACACACACACACATATACACTGACACACACACACACACACACACACAGTCGTGCCTGTCCACACACTCAGGCAAGATAGGATATGTGACACTTTAAACAGAGCCCAGCACACTCGTGCCTAAGCTATTTAGCTGGCTTTGTCAGCAACAAAGCAGGCGGCTTTACACTGTCCTCTTTTGTGGGTCCCCCCCTTCCTCTCTCATCCCTCTCCGCTTATTGTTGTCCGTGGCACAATGCAAGGCAAATAAAAGCCAAAAAGCCCCATATGTTTATACATAGACACACTGCGGAGCGACCTCTGAGTCAGGATAGCATTCAAGCAGTACAGTGTCTTCCACTCTACATTGCTCGCAATCGTAGCCACCACGGTTTATACTGTACTACTTTTATGAGATCGTAATTACTGCAACAATGCACCTGTGTGTGGGGTATGGGGATTATATTGTTATGCGCTTGAAAACGAGTCTTTTGTTGCACCTGTGAGAACAGCAGTGATGCGAGACGAGACACGATAAGAAGATAAGGCTATAAATCGGGGGAGATTAAGTGACATTCGATCGAGCCAGCCGTGAGCCGTTCCTAGACTGAAGGGGTGCCAGTTAGAAGTCTTGCTTAGACTGACATGGGATGACAGTCTGGGGTGGGGTGGGGGTCATATTGCCTGCCACAGTTCTCTCACTCTCTGGTGCCGAAAGCTAGAGGAGAGCTCTCATTCTCTGCCAATCAATCTGCTCTCTCAATAATAGTCTTGCCCTCAGTTTCAGCGATTGGATTGGAAGAAGTGGGGCCAATGCGAACACAAATGAAGATTGACGAGCCATATTCTTTGTGTGGATATGTGGCAGGGCCGACTGAATACACAGGGTATCTCACACTGTATCTTGGTGACTGATTAATGTGTGTAGATGTCCGTGTTATTGGTGGTCCGTCTACTTGCCGCCAGGTTTACCAATATCATGTGAACAGAAGCAGATCCTCGACCAGAAGGTCGGGCTGGACAGTGTGATTTGTTCCAGCGCAAAAAGAGAAAAAAGAACAGGCCCTCTGGCGCATGCTTTCCGCTCTTTTGCGGCTGAACGGTGCGTTAGCAGTCATTGTGTGTGTGTTGCTCGGCTGGCGTAGGAGGTCACTAATCCTGAAATGTGAACAGCGGTGTCCGCGTGTAGAGAGAAAGCCGTCTGTGCAGCCGCGGCCCTTGCCACAGGGCATCTGACGGTCTGGGGGATTTGGGCTGCTGGTCATCAGTCAAAAAGCTTCTCTGTTCACTGCTTTCCCTGAAGGCTCCCTCCACTACAGCAACTCACTGGCCCTCACTAACGAGAAGGATTGGTGGTCTTGTGTGCTGTAGGACTGTAGGACTATAATGGTACAAAATCGTGTGTGGAGTAATAGTGTGAGGTTGCTCTAGCCTCTGTGCTGGGTGGAAAATGAAATATTTTGGTTAGCTTATCTCCTCTGATGCAATACATTCTCTGCATGGAATGATATACATTCACTGCATGCCATACATTTTCTCAACATGTTTTTTTGTTGCTATGGTTGTTTATCTCTTAATATGTAATATGTCTTACAGAAATGGTAAAACAATAATGCATTGAGAAATTGCAATCCACTGTATTTTTATTCATAAAATCAACAGTGTATGTATTCATCTGCATGGCTCAGTGGCTATGTACAGTGTATCAAAGAATAATGTACATATATATTCATACATGTTTTTATTCATATACATTCAATCCTGTATATGATGGACAAAAAATAAGGGAAAATGCATTATTATTTAAGGGGGAAAAAAATTACTATTTATTTTGCCAAATATCTCTAGAGAGTTAGTTTTACTATGGCGATATTTGGAGCGTGTTTTTTTTTCCAAGGTATGAACCCACAGATCTGCCTTGTTTACTGTAAAGACTCCCTCACCCACCACCGCTGAGTGCGGATAAAAAACGAGATGTCTCCGTGTTTACTCTTGGAGATAATCTGGAGGAGCATCTCTGGGCTACTGGGATAGATGATGCCCTTCGCCTCCACCCGACCTGTTTATTTACCCTAATGAACCTGGTGCTTTGTCAATGCTTGTGTTGAGGGCCAATGCTTTCAGACTGGCTTTGTGCAAATGGCTCGCTTTGTGCTCGTGAAAAAAAAAAGATGGAGGGATATAGAGATGCGGAGAGAGAGAGAGGGAGGAAGAGGGATGGGGTGGGACAGAGAGAAAGAGAGAGAGAGAGAGATTGAATTGCATAGAGACTGAGGGAGGCTGATGAGGGTTGAATTGCACTAAAGTAGAGTGAAGAGGTTGACAGAGAATGGAGAACAAGAAAGAAAGAAAGAGATGTATAGTGGAAGATAGATAGAGAGAGAGAGAGAGAGAGAGAGAGACAGAGCACTTGAACCCATATGATTAGCATGCTGATGTGTCAATGTGGAGTAAACATGTTGAGCGGCAGTGAAAATGCGGCCACCTGGCCATTTGCACCTTGTAAAAGCCCTGTAAAGATGACCTCTCATTGCTCTCACACATGCATAAACACAAACACACACACTCAACACACACACACACACACACACACACACACACACAGACACAGACACGGCTAGTGGTGCCAGATGCTGCACCGCCACCTGCCACAAACATCCTCCAATCCCCCGTCCACCGGGGAAAGGCCTGAGGCAGCACTGGGATGGATGAAGGGAGGGAGGAAGAAAGGAAAGGATTTAGCAGCAGGTACCAGGGAGCTCCCATAATTGTACAAATAGTGACATGTCAAAATAAAATGACGTGGGAGGCTGGAAGCTGTCTTCCTCCCAGAGACAGGCATAAAGATGAGGCTTAAATAAGACAGCGATCAGACATGGGAGTGATGAAAGTGACGCGTCAGTCACAGCTCTCAGCGCGGCTTTGGATTGTGTGCAGATCTGTGGGTGGCCCATGCTGGCAAGAGACAGTGGTTAAATATCAGTGTTATTGATCGCTCCATCCTTCAGAGGAGGTTTATTTGCGCATGACCTGGTAATTACGCACAGTGACACCGGTTACGCGCCGAGATCAAACCAATTAAGGAGGGAAGCAAGACATCTGAAGTGGCATTTTCACGGACCATAAAAACTGCCTCTGTAGCAGGCCAAACCGAGGAGTTTTTGACTCTCATTAATATTCCCATCTGCTAATTTATGAAATATTCAGAGCCGAATCCACTAGAATTGAGTTATCTATTATTTTATTAACTACTCACAATTTCATTAACTCAACTAATCAGACAATGTTGCCAGGCGTAAATGAATATGATTAATATGCTCAGGCTTGGTGTATAAGGCTGCAGTGAATGCATATGCATAGGCATCCAGCGTGTGATTGTGAAACAGGTCAAACCCAGACCTGGTCCAGTATTATTCACTACCTCCATTTGAATCAAAGAACTGATTGGTTGGAGATCTGTACGATTTGGTCCTACAGGGTCCAGTCCTTATCTTCAGGTGCGGATGATTACAGTCTAGGCACCTCTTTTTTATAATTACACCCCCACCAACCAAGACCACCACCAACTCTCTCTCACTCACTCACACACACACACACACACACACACACACACACACACACACGTACACAAACTTAAATAAAAACGCATCCATCAGCACTATTTTCCTCCATGGGGCTATACCAGGGCAGCGAGTGTTATAGTATTAGGAATGTGAAGAGAGGGTTTTTGGGCACCTTCACCTTAATCCCAGGCCAGGCAGCACAGCTGTCTTTTCCCCTTTGATGATGAAAGAGGGCCGTGGAACAGCCAGTGTCAGAGAGGTTATGAACATTCCAGAATGATTCTGGGAATCTAGTCAAGTCTCGCATCGTCTAGCGGCAGAAGCGTAATGTGATTTCGTAGTCTGGTCACCACGTTTGTTCATAGCATAAATATTTCAAGGGTGGCTGACTGGAAGTAGATGGCTGGCTGCCATTTTAGACAAACATCCTTCATTTCATGCGGCACAATGGCTACCCTTATTATGTGATGGCATCAAAATACCTAAACTGAATGAAACTACAAAATGTCCAAATAAAGCTATAAATACACATTCAGTAAATGCACATCTTCACATGTCAAAAATGTCAGATTGGAGTGAAATTACCACATCGTTGTCCTATATTACTTCAGTGCTAGACTGAGTTTTGATGGTCCTTGTTGTTTTACAGCTTTTCTTCACCGGCACAGCTGTGTTTACTTCGAACAGGCATCTGTAGGGGCAACTCTTGACAGGACCATCTCTGGGTTTTTGCATAGTTTATTTGTATTAGCATTTCTTTGATGTAAGCCATCCCAGAGGCGTATAAAATGTTTGTGCTAATGTATTGTTCAATGGCTGATGCCTTCCTCTGCTTCTCTCTCTCTCTCTCTCTCTCTCTCTCTCTCTCTCTCTCTCTCTCTCTCTCAGTCAGTCTGTCACTGTCTCTCTTTTGGTTTCTTTCCCTGCCTTCTTCTGTAACTCCTGTTTTTTTTTTTTTTTTTATTCCTCCAGCCCATGCCTAATTACTGCCTGCTATGCAAACAAATACATAAATCAAGACTACCAGGAAAGTGAGAAAGGAAAATACTCAGAGTCAGAGCTTTGTGTCATTCCTGACAGTGGCTCTCATCATGTTCCCTTGAGAAAAACCTCCATGATGAGAGCTCCATCTCTCTCTCTTAGTCTCTCTTTCTTTCTCTCTCTCTCTTTCTCTATCTCTCTCTTCCTCACTCTCATGTTACCAATAAAGCTGCATGCCTCTCTCTGTCCCTCTTCCTCTATCTCTCTATCATCACTATCCTTTCTCTCTCTCTCTCTCCCACCCTCTCCAGGTGGTTTGGCCTGATTGTCATGGCGAGTAGTCATGAGGGCCATTAGACCATAATGACCTTTTAATGACCCCCTGCCTGCATTGGATAAGTGTGCGGCACATTCATCTCAATTCTCCTCCCCCTTTGCCGTTGTGTTCTGTTTGTCTCCCTTGATGACCAGTCATTTAGTAAGGCCGGCATGTCTGCATGACCTTCAGAGGGGACTAATCTTCAGGAACCTGTGGATTGTTGACTATGAGGCATTTTTCTCTCTCTCTCTCTCGTTCTTGTCTGTGTGTCTTTCATTGCTGCGCATCTGAAGCACGGTGACGTGCGTGTTGCGTTTGATCCGTCATCTCTGGGACTGGCTCAGAGCAGGAAGTGGAGGAGGAGGTGCTCAGTCAGTCGAGAGGGAAGTGCTTGTGACACATTGCATGCTGGGACGTCAGTGTGGGTAGATGTGGCGTGCTGGGGGGGCGCAGAATACTCTGAAATGACAGAAAAACCTTTTAGCACATTTTAGATAGCTGCTTAGATGCAGAACACAAGAAAATGGTCCATGATTTCATTTTTGGGAAACATATAGCACACGATCTTCTCTCTTTCATTCCCACTCTGTCATTCACATGCATGCAAGCATGAACACACGCACACACACACACACACACACACACACACACACACACATACACACACTCTCCTACTCACACACACATACACACACACACACATACACACACACACATACACACACTCTCCTACTCACACACACATACACACACACACACAAACACTCTGACACTCACACTCACACACGCACGCGCATGCACACACACACACACACACACACACACACACACACACACACACACACACACACACACACACACACACACACACACACACACACACACACACACACACACACACTCACACTCACACACACACACACACACACACACACACACACACACACACACACACACACACACACACACACACACAAACGCAGCACCTGAAGGCAAAAGATATGAAAGAAAAAAGCTTGTTTTCCTTACTCTCAATTCTCCTTTAACAAAACCACAACTCCAGTAATTGTTTTGGAGTCTAATGGCTTGATCCCGCTGCCCCATCAGCTATTCTTCCGTCGGGGGATGCTATACCTTTCAGACCCAATTTCCACCAGTATTTATGGGCAGAGCAGTCCCTCGCATATGGTCAGCATGTACTGGAGTTATGCATGTTTTATGAGACTTACAAAGTGAGGATTGTATATTTCCCTGTAATCCCTCCTTGACAAACGCCACCGTCAATGTCACGCTGTGGCGGGAATAGGTAAACTGTCACGAAATTTTATAGCATTTTATACATATTCAGGGGGAAATTGGTGGCCAGCCGAGACAGGAGGGGATTTGTGGCAGTTCATCACCCCAGACGGAACGAGCGAGCAAGCGAGTGGCCAGGAGGCGTGGACGATGGTCTCAGTATTAATCATCACCAGCCCTCAGAGAGGTGCCTCTTCATGGCCCAATATATGACTCAGAGGAGAGAGATTAAATGTTTGGTGAGAACTTAACCAGACGGGGCTTGGAATTAATGTGCCTTTGAGCTGATCGATACAACCTATGAATTCTGGGGTTGTTTGCTTTTCTCTCGTCCCCCTCCCCTCTCTGGATAAAAAATGCCATTACCCCACACACACACACACACACACACACACATCCCCACCGCACCCCTCTCTTGATCAAAGTGCCCGTTGGCCGAGGCAGGCTGGACTTCACTCCGTTTGGCTCGCTCGGCTCTCCTCGGCTGCCCGTGGCCTCGGGGCTTAAAGTGGGTTAGGCGGCCGACGTGCGCTGAAAGTTGTGTGTATGGGATTAGCACATGCAAGCCTGCTGTAACCGTCCACAACTCCTCCATCTGCCACCGCGGCTCCGCGAGCGATCATTATCTCCTGGCACACTCCCGTCTCAATCACAGATACGAGGCAACTCAACTTGAATATCCACTTTGGATCAAATCGTTGTAATATGATTGTGGATCAGGAGCAATATCAAGAAAATTAAATATGTTTTTACCAAAAATGGTTACGTGTCATAAATGTTAACAACGAAAGTCAGGTTGCTTGTGAACCTTAAGCCTGCTAGGATAATGATAGCATGGTAAAACTCTGAATTTGCTCGCAAGGTGTATATAGTAGGATTAGGCCAAAGATGAAAATGTCTTCTCTTTTGACTGTGAGTAAATGACTCACTCCTCTCCATAGCCTCGTTCATGTGCAGGAAATAGTTGTATGACTGCCTCCCTTGCTTAGGGCAAGATATTGGCCTTATTGCTGGGACTGAGTGTGTCTGTGAT
Source organism: Alosa alosa (assembly GCF_017589495.1). NCBI lineage: Eukaryota > Metazoa > Chordata > Actinopteri > Clupeiformes > Clupeidae > Alosa > Alosa alosa. Next base: position 10,286,892 of record NC_063207.1, on the reverse strand, counting down.
CCGGGCCAGATCAGGCGGATGTGAGCCAGAGGGGGGCCTGATCTGGGCCAAAGAACGCTGCTCTCGAGTCGGCGGCCATCTGGGTGGCATTGTGCTTCTTGCATTGGCAAGACAGGGGCATCTGTATGCTTTGGCTGCAGATATAACAGACGTTGACGGAAGCAAAACAATCAGCTTTGCCGGTCTCTCGCCTCGAGGCCCTCTCCGCTAATGGGCCCTTTGAGAAATGAACAGAGTGACCTCTGCTCTTCGGCGCCGAGCAGAGCAGAGCTGGCTCTGACCGCGGGAGCTGACTGGCCTGACTTTGAACAGAGCAGTGGCACATATGGGGTGGGGTGGAGGTGGGGGGTTGTGGGGATGGGTGTTGACCTGGGGCATAGAGAGGGAGCGAGAGAGAGAGAGAGAGAGAGAGAGAGAGAGAGAGAGAGAGAGAGAGAGAGAGAAGGGGCTTTGGGAGAGTTGGGCAGTTTGTTTATGAAACGAGTGAGAGACAGAAGGGCAGAAGGGGCACCAGAGCTCATAGCAGGCATCACTCCACAAACAAACACACACACACGCAAACACACACACTCACATACTCACACACACTCACATACACACACACGCACACACGCACACACGCACACAAACACACACACACACACACACACACACACACACACACACATACACACACACACACAGTACATTCATGCTCTCTCTCACACACACACACACACCCACTCACACAGCAGGCACATACAAACAAACACACAATGACTTATCTGTACTGAAAGAGCCTGTTTTCAGGCCTTGCATGTCTGCCACTGTACTCTACCCAATTTGGGCCAACTTCTGCTGTTTTTTTCTGCGTCTGTATGAGCCAAGGTTAATTATACACTGGCCTAGTTTTTTTCCCTCTTCTTTCATTATAATGAGATGTGCATTACTTAATTCTTTTCAATCTGTTACCACGGGCAGAAGATCAGACATTGCTTTTCTCAGACCTGGCTGGATACAAACCAGTTTCTGTAATCACATACTGGCATCACCTATGGATCCTAAAGGTCACAGCAGTAGACTCAGGCTTACAAGGAGGAGAAACATAGAGCTGGTTTAGTAGTAAGGACAGTTATTTATGTAATTAGAGTAGAGGAGCTGTACGAGACACAGTAGAGGGTGAGGTAAGTGGTTGTTTATGTGTATGTTAGGCATAGGGCCAGTGACCAGACAGAGCAAAAGAGCAGGAGGAGAGAGAGAGAGAGAGAGAGAGAGAGAGAGAGAGAGAGAGAGAGAGAGAGAGAACAAAGATAAATTTCCTGGGTGGCAGATCAAAAGAATGTGATCCTTCACACAGAGGAGCGTTGATCAGAGAGACGGTGCTCTTTGGAGCTCGACCTCTCTAACCCGCGGCACAGATCGCCGATCAGGAGGCTGATGGTGTTTCAGGTGTGCGTGTGTGTGTGTATGTGTGTGTGTGTGTGTGTGTGTGTGTGTGTGTGTGTGTGTGTGTGTGTGTGTGTATGCGTGAAGGGGGGGAGGTGTTGTACTTGCGGAGGGTGTCAGACATTGCCCTGGGCCAAATTCAGAGAAATCAAACTAGAGGCTGCAGACTTGTCATCAAACCCTTCAGATAACACGGGGTTTGGGTGGTTGGGGTTGGGTGGCGAAACGTGCGGAGTTGCAAGCATATTTAGGGTGGCGGTGATGGTGGTGGTGTGAGTGTGGGGATGTGGGTAGGGATGCTCTCCATCTGTGTAGAAGTAGGAGGCAGAGAGAGAAGGAGAGAGAGGGAGGAAGTGGGAAGAGGAGGAGGAGGAGGAAGAGGAGGAGGAGGAGGAGGAGGGTGTGTAACACCGCTTCGTGAATAACTCCCACATGGTCGCAGAACACAGCTTTCGCTGAAGGGCCAGAGCACACATATCTGCGTGGGCGCCTGATGCATAAAGCAAGTGCCACGTCTCTGTTAAAGTACAAGTCTGAAAGGGGCAGAAAAATAATTATTTAAAAAATTAAAACAGAAATGTTCTTCTCTCCTCAGGCTATCCATCACGTCCTATTAATATGCACACGACAATTGACTGTGTGATGCAAATGAGATATTTCAGAATTGCAATATCATCTTACCCTCTTTTATTATTTATAAGAAATTGAAGTACTTCCCTGCCTTTAATATTTCAGCTAATGTCTGCTTTGCCTACTAATGCTAGAGCACCCCTTAAAACTACCACTATTATAAAGGGTAAAAAATGCACAAAGGTTCCTAAAAGAAATTAAGACAAGCTAAAAATGTGCCAGGAACAACAGCAAAAGTGGCGTAACAAAACAAATTGATTATGGATCCAATGTTCTCCACCCATAGACGCAAGGCTACAGTGTAGCACAGATTGAGGAAGGGTGCTATACAGCCTGATTGTCCATTAGGCCCTGCATTAATCCCTAAATGTGAAATCAATACAGGGAGTCAAATGAGATCCGCACATTTGCAAGGTAGTGGAAACCAGGCCCCCTGGCCTGCTGTTATGGAAGCAGGAGAGCAACAGACATATGCAGTGGAAGGTCTGAGAATATATTTTTCTTTAAGAGGGAGGTATGATTGCACTCGACGCGAGACATGGTGATTTTGATACTCTGCTGATAAAAACAACAACAGAAAGTATTGCATTTCAGATACACACAGGGGAGTTGTTAACATAGGGGGTTTGCCACAGTGTGTAATCAGCAACCGAGCCTACTCAACGCTGCACAACATGACGCAGGATACAACGTCGGCTTGCGGCAGTCGTAAACGTGCCGCGTGCCACACCCAGGATCCACAATGTCCCTCCCTCACGGTACCACATACACTGCCTGCAGTCCAAACGCTTAACCAAAGAACCAAAGAGCCAAAGAGACAAAAACAAAAAGCAACCTTCATGTGTAAAGAAGCAGCATCACAAACAGAGCAGTCTACATAAGCATATCACTGGGGTTATAAAGCAGGCTCCCTTCATTGTGGTTTCATTACATTAAATTAGGCCCATGACACCTTAAGTGTTCCAAATTGAATCGGTGTCGTGGTCCAAATCGATGGTTGTTGTAAGAAATGATAATCCTTTTTTATGGTATCAGCGTTTAAATTCCAGACATCTTGATGCAAGCCACAAGTTATATATACACATAAACTTCTAATGCCTGCATTTACATATGGCCGAAAGCAATTATATGTCAGTGAAATATTGCACTGAATAAAAACAATTTCAAATCCTTTGATTTCCATTGCAAATCCGGTTATATATGCCCAGCTCCTTAGACATTGTACTGTAATGTTAGATCAAATCCGAAGTCAGTTTGATTACATTAACATTAACACTAACACTAACACTCAAGTCTGAAGTGTATCTAATAGTAAACATTGCATCTTAATACAGTAAGCTAAGCTATGTTGTATTCTCACAGCCAGTTTTGGTTTGGGACAACTTCGTGAAAAGAAAGATATTTACAACTGAAGTGAATTATAAAATGATACCAACGATTCGGTCATTTAGTCGGGTTATTTTTCTATGAGCCAGCTGGTAGTTCTATGCTATCTGTGGACATGCGGGTGAGGGTAAAAGCAAGATGCTAGTTGTATTATGGCTAAAAATTGACTCATTCTGTAAGTTTGCATATAAAAGGAAAATAATGTAAGTATTATATTTGTAATTTCATCGATGGTGGGAACAGGATGTTTAGACATTTGGTCTTGGTTTCTTTGCCTCAGACAGTCAAGTCAAGTCAAGTCAAGTCAAGTCAAGTCAAGTCAAGGCTTTTATTGTCAATTTCTTTACATGCACTGGTCATACAAAGAATTGAAATTTCGTTTCTTACTTTCCGACAGACAGACTTAAACTACGCATCTCCACTCTCTGTCTCCTCCATCTGTTGCACATACTCTCTCTCTCTCTCTCTCTCTCTCTCTCTCTCTATCCCCCCCTCTATCTGGCTCACTGTCATTGTCATGCAGCTGGTGCTTGCAGGATAATGGATTCTGGACGCATTTGTGTGGAAAAAGAATTCTCTCTCCTCCTCCGTCAGTTTCTATCTCTATCTCTCTCTCTCTCCCTCTTTTTTTTTCTCTCTCTCTCTCTCTGTCTCTGTCCTACTCTCCTGTGCATCCCTGTCCCTCATATCTCCCCTGTCTCTGTGCAGGCACAAGTAGACAGATGGCTTAGGCCCTGGCACTGCTCGGGCACGCGGGGTTAAGCCCCTGAGTTATCCTGCGCTCCCGGCACAAAACACATGACCACCCTCTCCACAAACGCACATCCCCGGGACAAGAGGATTTAAGGATCGAGGTCTGAAAACACATAAACAAACAAATGTATGATGGGAGAGATGTTTTCTCACTCTGGCCTTAATGACGGTTTGCCCTTGTTTTCTGTTTGTGTATTGTATGTCAGTGTTTGTGTTGTGTGTGTTCTTGTCGTACCAGCAAGCACAGATGATCCTCTACATGCATCAGCTATTACTAAAAAGCAGGCTATTGTGTATGACACACAAGATATGTGTCTGAGTGTGTGTGTTTGCATGTTTTGTGTGTGTGTGTGTGTGTGTGTGTATGTGTGTGTGTGTGTGTGTGTGTGTGTGTCGTGCGTCAAGGCAAGCGTCGCGTGTGTCGCGTGCAGGCATGATGCGCATGTGGCGGCATGGCGTGTGTGTGTGTGTGTGTGTGTCAGAGTAAGGATATTGTTATAAGGATAAATACATTAAAATGATAACTTAAAAAGGAGCAGGAGAATATGTGTTTTCATTAAATGGTTATCAAAATAGATTTTCTCTCACTCACCCAAAAGAATGGCCAGTCCTAATTACCTCCCAATCGCAAATGAGCTTCATTTAAAAAAAAGTTTCCCCTCTTTCCTAAGTGCCTATTTGCTCTTGAATAATTAATTCCCAAGTAAGTGTGTCTCCTGCCCCACCCAGTGCAGTTTTCAGGCGGAATTACCCATCAGAATGCTTGCATGACTATTCTCCTCAGGGTGATGAGGCAATAGATGTGTGTTTATTCAGTGTGTGTGTGTGTGTGTGTGTGTATTCACAGGTTCATGTGTGAAAAGACATGTCCTGTGCTTTAGAATGCTGTACATGTACACTTTTACACAGAGACACCTAAACAAACAAGACAGCCGCACACACACACACACACACACACACACACACACACTGGGGGCCTTTCCTGCATGTGCTGAGAGGTGTCACTTGATGCTGAGGTGGAAGAGGAGAGGGGGGAATGAAAGCAGTGCTTTTTTTCTTCTCGGTAGACTCCCTCAGGATGAAGGAGCGGCTTGTATTGATCCCCAGTCACTCACGTTCATGTCTGACGGAGCTTGATGAATGTCAGAGGCCAGAAAATGTCACTGAAGTACTCCTTTTTTTTCCAGCTGCCAATGTCTGGTCATAGAAAAAAAGTAGTCTTTTTAAGTTGTCTTTGATAGGCTTTGGTCTTAAATTTGTTATGTGGGATAATACCCCCCCCCCCTTCAAGGTTTGGCTGAATGTGTAAAAAATAGTGTGGTACATTTGTCACAGCTAAATGGTAACTGAGTCCTACTTGCAAAACATTTGGATTTTCTGTCTGTTTGACACAAAAATAAGTGAAACCACAACAGCAAAATGGGGGGGAATGAAACAGAAGCAGGCAAAGTGAAACTGCTAGGGAACAAATGTGGCATTTTAAAGCCAGACAATAGCTGTCTGATGAAATGCGATGCGCATTCAACTCTCCAAATACACCAGTCCACTCCATACTTTTTATTCCGTTTTAAATAGGAAGTCCAAAAATAGTGCCATCAAAGGCGTTCCCATGGGGACAAATCCGAAAGCTCCGTAATGGCTTTTCTTCAGATTATTTTCTCATAGTGAAATGCTATGCCATTAGAAGGAATGGTAAAGTCTGACCTCAGATGAGTGATGTGTTTGTGTGTGTGTGTGTGTGTGTGTGTGTGTGTGTGTGTGTGTGTGTGTGTGTGTGTGTGTGTGTGTGCGCACGCATGCCTGCATGTGTGTGTCTCTGTGTGTATAAGTTGAAGATGTATTCACTAAATCCATGAAGTTTCCTTAGGCTGAGAGCGTGAAGCGGTTGAAATCCATGCATTAAGTAATTACCTCTGCTGGGCAAGCCGGGGTAGGGCAGGGCTGGGCTGGGTCTTTTGTCTCTTATATGAGAGCCAGCAAGCCAAGCGGAAGCTATCGATCTCTGTCCTCTCCCTCAGAGTCCACTGGATCTCTGCTACTTCACACACACACACACACACACACACACACACACACACACACACACACACTCATACAGAGCCTTTTTTATCTCCCTCTTTTTCCTTCTCTTTGATTCCTCCCTTCACACACACACACACAAACACACACACACACACACACACACACACACACACACCATAGGAAAATACTGAGAACACAAAATGGCTGATGGCAAACCCATAAATCTACATTTTCCTTCCAAAATCAACTCAAGGGTGGCTTTGTTCTAGAGAGATGAACACAAACAAAACGTTGAAGTAGCTTCTGGAGACAGCAATTACCATCATTACCATAATGAGCATATAGTCTTATCCTAAGAGAATCACAAACCTCTAGAATCCTTGCACAACAATCCTCTTGGTGATCTTTCAGCCAAGGGCAAAAACTCATGCTGAGCAATGAAAACAAGGTTAACCCATGTTACCTAGTGTTGCGCACCAACTGATATGATGAAAACAAAGCTTTCTGACATGAATTTGTTTCTATTTAAAAGATTGGCCCAGATATACTACATCATGATATTACGACAGTGATTTGTAAACAAAGGCAATTTGGACATTCATTCTGCACTTCAGTTTTGGTTTCAAGACTAACTTTTAGCATCATTGTTGCGGATTTCATCACAAAAATAGACTTTGTAGACAGGATAATCCTAAATCCTGATATAATGATCATTAATGGGGGGGGACAGGATCAGCCATTGGTTACATAATGTAATGGATCTAAGCGTTTGGTCTGCGGAATCATTGAAACAGGATCTGCAATATCAGTTTGGGGCAGGTGTGCTGTTTGTAAACCACGCCTGTTGTAATCCATCACAGACATGTGTTATTTGTCAGTCTGAGTGTTTTTGGCTCAGTTTCTTGTGAAAAAAAGGGAAAACCGAGAGATGCGTGCAGCTGTCGTATGTTTGCTGACGTAGCATGAGATATTTCAGTGTCTTGACCTGTCCAATGCACATACCTACTTCTCCTATTTTCATGGATTGGCCCGTGGTTGCATGGGCTGGACGGATGCTCCTGGCATATACAGTATGATGGGTGGATAAGAATCTCATCTCTGAGTCTATCTATCTATCCATCCATCTATCCATCCATCCATCTATCTATCTATCTATCTATCTATCTATCTATCTATCTATCTATCTATCTATATCTATCTATCTATCTATCTATCTATCTATCAATCTTTGGGAACTGTCTTTGTGCACTGCCACTTCCTCCTGTCTCTCTATTCATTAAGATCTGCAATAGATAGCCAGATAGCGCTAGCTCTGAATAGACAGATAGGGAGAGAGATAGAGGGCTAGATGTTATCTGCCACACACAGGCTCCTGATTGAGGGGTTTTTTGAGACTCAGCCATGTAATGATATCCCAGCAGGTGACAGCTGTAGTGCGATGACAGACCGTGGAGCCAACTCCTGAGCAGAGGGGGGATTTGATCCTGCCACCCGTGTGGCCTCAGCCGCCTCTCGGCGGGGGTTCTTCACAGGAGCACACCCATACACCCCCCCCCCCCCCCCTCCTCCCCCAGCACCCCAGCCAGCCCCCCATCTCCTCCCAATGGACACCCTCCAGGAACTCTGCCAATAACACAAAATGGCCTCTGAGGCTAAGCGTCCAGCTCACCTCAGCTGGAGGCTAACCTCCAACTGAGCTCACCCACCGAAAATCCCTCTCTCTCGCTCTCTATCTTCCTCTCTCTCTTTATCTCTCTCTTTCTCTCTCTTGCTCTTCATCTCTCTTTCTCTCTCTCTCTCTCTCTCGCACCTGGGGGCATGTGCTGAACGCTTGCTGGCCGTAGGCTTGCTTACAGTCAGGCAGAGATGGGTGCAGGCACAAAGTGCCTCCGCCTACATTCCCCTTCAGGGAGTTAAAAGGCTGGGTCTGGGTCTGGGCCTGGGGCTGGGGGGGGATAGAGGGTGGAGGGAAGGTGGGGGCGCTCGGTGAGGACGGACCCCCTGTGGCCTTGAGATGGAGTGGATGAGGGGAGAGAGACACGAGGAGACGCGTGTGGGGGCGCGGGGGGGGGGCAATGAGATAATGCATGGAAAGAGGAGAGGGTGATAAAATGCTCTCAAGGGGACGTGAGCATGGCGGGGTGTCCGAGGGAAACTGATGATGGATCTCCACTTTATGCCTGTGCACACGAGAGAGAGAGAGAGAGAGAGTCTTCTCATGCTGAAACACAAAGAGTTGGGGCATTATACACACACACACACACACACACATCAACTTTCGCTCTCTCTCACTCCCTCTCTGTTCTTTCACACACCAAAAGAGAATAAACGGATTTCTACTTTTTCAATAATGCTGAGCCCATTTTCCTCTCTGCCATCCTTCTATTGGCAGATTGCTCTGAGGACCCAAGTGAATCTTATTTGTGCGCCAAACATTTTAGATGTGAAA
>NC_063207.1:10245727-10273227 GCF_017589495.1 Alosa alosa | reverse complement strand
GTGTGTGTGTGTGTGTGTTTAGAGTAAGCACTTCTACATTTTTACGTGGACTTAAATAATTTTCAGGTTTAGGCAAGGCCTTTAATAATGCAACCCAAACAGAGTGAGGCTGACACAGCAGCTTGCATGAATTACACTCCAATATTGTACCTCTTTTACCTCAGCATCTAATACAGTAACCCAAGGCCTTGGTGTTTCTGCTTAGAGAGCTTTCACTGGAACTGATCTTAGGCCTATACTACCAAGTGGCTTATCGAGACAAGATAACTCTCGATACTAAAATAAAATGTCACTTTGAAATGATAGATGCCCAGTGCCGTGCTGTTTCAGACATTAGCAGTTACCAGGATAAGCCGGTAACCTCGCTTCATAGTGCAGACCCTCGAGTCCACCTTGCAGCCAGATGATGTGATGATAGATAGATAGATAGATAGATAGATACTTTATTGATCCCCAGGGGAAATTCAAGATTCATCACTACTCAACATTGAGATTGATATGAGAGAATCCCCTGTATCTCCTGAATCAGTATTTGACGGCATGTACAGTACATGGGACCTTTGGATAGTGGAGGCATTTCTTAGTGTACTGTCATAGTGTGTTGACAAAATATTCTGTATGCAGCATGCTAACACAATCTGTGACACTAGCAAAAACAAATGATGTAGGAGTGTGCACAAAGCAGCTTGAGGATAGACCTCTCTGCACTACCTCTGGAGGTTGAGAAGTGATGAATCTCCATGGGAAGTAGCATATCACATGGGTTCAAAGTAATGCAGTACACAGTGATGTGGAAGAGAATCCTAATCTTCTTTACCTATTACTGTAACCACAGCATTAGACATACAGTAATAATTACTCTGGTGTGCAATTAAACAACTGGAAGATGCTCATTAAGAAACCAGTGGGGATCTCTTTTGTGCAGCTTTTGAGCCACAGAAATACTGACATATGCAGGTGTTCATTCTGATTAGTCCTTGTTCAGACTGCCTGTGTGTGTGTGTGTGTGTGTGTGTGTGTGTGTGTGTGTGTGTGTGTGTGTGTGTGTGTGTGTGTGTGTGTGTGTGTGTGTGTGTGTGTGTGTGTGTGTGTGTGTGTGTGTGTGCCATTTTGTGTGTGTCTGGGTGTGTGTGTAGGTGAGTGGTGTGTGTGTGTATGTGTGTGTGTGTGTGTGTGTGTGTGTGTGTGTGTGTGTGTGGTGTGTGTGTGTGTAGGCATGGATTGGATTGCCGCAGTGCAAGCGAGGGGAAATTTGACCTGGCTGAGCCACAGTGATGGACATCAGCTCTCTGTCTCCTTGATTAGACGTAATTTCTGGCCACATAAATTACTGCCGCGTGTCACTGTGAACTTTCAGCCGATGCAATGACACCCTAATTGTGTCCCCTGCCACCTCAGTTAATTACCACCTTGCTGAACATGCATTGTGTTTTCCCCTAGAGAGGGGAAACAAGCCATTAGAGTTTTTTTTCTTTTCTTTCAACACTGGGTTTTCAAACGAGGTAGCACCCGGAATCAGTAAAAAAAAAAAAAAAATCGGTAGCGGTACTGAATAGAAATATTCCCTGCAGTTTCGAGCAAAGTAGACGCTGAGCTGTATACGCTTCGTCAACCATGAAACTTAAATCTAATGTGATCATAGCTCCATTTGCCTTTTTCAAAGACACCAGCTTTCCCAAAATGCACTCCATGCAATTTTCCACATATGGCAGGTCACTAATGGGAACAGGAAATGCAATTTCAGACCAATCTCACGATGAAAAAAAAACGAAGGGTAAAGACCCACAATGAGTAGTTCTTGGCCCCCTTTTTGGACAAAAATTGTTTCTGTCATCTGCTTTCCCTCCCCTTTAAAAAAACACTCTATTTTTTTCCAGTTCACTTACCCTAAACTGACAAAAGGCCGTTTTGGTCCCTGGTCTGGTTTGATTGATTCCTGGCGACAGATTTGATATTACCTTTTGTTGCTAATCTGCTGATAAGACGTGTCAGAGGCAGCTGTCGGGACTGCGCTATCTCATGCTCCAGGTTAGGCTGAATGCGAGATAGCTTGCACATAGACACACCTTGACAGTGCGGAGACCATTTTGACTGCTGCCGTTCTGCTCTGAAAAGAGACCGATAGGGATACTGACAGTCAGTGCGGTGATAGTGTTTACTCCAACACTACCAGCATTGTCATCACTTACACTGTCCCGGACCTACAGTACAGAGCGGCGTGTGCAGATCTCATGTTCTGATGGAACAGCGAGTGCACTGGAGAGTGAGTGAGTGTGTGTGTGTGTGTGTCTATGTGTGTGTCCATGTGTGTGTGTCTATGTGTGTGTGCGTGTGTGTGTGTGTGTGTGTGTGTGTGTGTGTCTATTAGTGTGTGTGTGTGTGTGTGTGTGTCTATGTGTGTGTGTGTGTGTATGTGTGTGTCTATGTGTGTGTGTGCGTGTGTGTGTGTGTGTGTGTGTGTGTGTGTGTGTGTGTGTGCATACAGTATGTGTGTGTGTGTCTCTATGTGTGTGTGGTGTGTGTATGTGTATATGTGACTGTGTGTGTGTGTGTGTGTGTTTTAAATTGTTTTTGATGTGCTACTGATGTGTGCCAGGGATGGAGCGTCTGGCACGCCGGGGGTGCGCTGCGTTTAGTTTAGCGTGATGCATATCTGGCAGGACGGCGGCGAAGCTCTCGAGGCTTTCGCCCAGCCCCTGCCTGCCTGCACGCGGAGAGCGTTGCAAATCAGATAGGCCCCCATGAATCAGCCACTTAATGCCCCATTCCTGATCTTACATATGCAGACTGCAAGGCACTCTCCATTACAATCTCATATTTCTATCCTCCATTCGTTCCACCCTGCACACCCTCCCTCCTCTCTTTGCACCATAAAAAGCTGTGAGTGAGTGCACTAGTGCATATATAGTAGCTCTGGATGAAAATCAATGGTAAGGAATTACAGTCTGGTAATGAACATGATCTTTCTGTCTGGGCAGAGAGAAAGAGCCAGCCGTGCTTTTATCGCTCCTTGGCAGAGTGACCTTCCTGCAGGCCTCTGCTATGGCCTCTCTCTCTCTCTCTCTCTCTCTCTCTCTCTCTCTCTCTCTCTATCTCTCTCTCTCTCTCTTTTTCTCTCATTAGAACATGGTCTGCTCTGCCACAAAGCAAATGACACTATTAGGTATCGTAGCCTATTTCTGTCACGTGAACTTGGCAGACTGAGAGCGACAGAAAGCCCTGGTGGTCCTTTCTCTACATCAGAATGTTCCCTTTTTTTATCCGTTTGCTCCTCAGGTCAAGTGGGATGTGAAAGTGTCTGTGTGTAGACCTGTGAGCATGTACACTTAAAGTGACCTTTAAAAGAGACAGGCCTGCCCTTGTACGAGGCAGCCAGATGACAGGCCAGCCGGAGAGGCAGAAGGAAGCCTTCCCTCCTTTCCCTTCACCGTCCCGGAGTCTGAGTCTGATTTCATCTTCACTCGAGCTGTGCTATCCCTTTCATGGGCTGACGGAGTGGCCCATATCTTGTCATTACATTACTTTTCCCCGGCATAATTGCAATGGTGATATCCGCAGGTCGGCAGAGGCCACGTGCTAGTGTCACCCACTCTTACACAGTTATGAAACGAGTTCTCCTCTCTCTCTCTCTGTCTCTCTCTCTCCTTCGCTCTCTCTCTTTCTTCATTCTTTCATTCCCATTCCTGTATTCCTGTCTTTCTCTCTTGCTTTGCGCCGCTCCCCCGCATTTTTTTCTTTTCTTTTTTTTTTTCAAATTCAGTGTGACTGACCCCCAGTGTGAAGCGAGAGGATTAGTCATATAATCTATGTTGAGAGAGCTAGAGGGGAGAAGGAGCGAGAGAGAGAGAGAGAGAGAGAGAGAGAGAGAGAGAGAGAGAGAGAGAGGGATAGAGGGAGGAGTGCAGAAACTGAGAGGATGATGTACTGTTTGTGTTCCAAACAGAAAACCTCTTCAATGAAAGCATCAGTGAGCATGCATATGTATGTGCATTCAGAATCCATGTTAATATTCGCCATGTCTGGTTATGTGCTGAAGTAATTGGCTTTGGTTCAAATATGTCTACTTATATCAATGATGATGTGTACAAAACTGAATTTGCTTGCCATTTCCATAATATTATTGGTAAATATAGTTTAGACTAACTGTATTCTAGAAATGCAGAAGCTGCTTCATTGTTTACTAAATACATACATTGAAGATTGATTTTAGACAGTTAAATACATTTAAAAAATACATTTAAATGTACTCCTCAGTGATTAATGATTTTTATTTGCCCTTATTTCACAGGTGTTGAAACCTGACTTACAATGGAAAAACTGCTGGTCTGTCTGTTAGTCCTTGGAATGGCAGTGAAGGCCCAGACTTGTCCAAAGCGCTGTGTGTGTCAAGTGTTATCGCCCAACCTTGCCACCCTCTGTGCCAAAAAAGGGCTCCTCTTTGTCCCCCCAAACATCGACCGCAACACCGTGGAACTCCGCCTGGCCGACAACTTCGTCACCAGCATCAAGCGGAAAGACTTTTCCAACATGACGCGGCTGGTGGACTTGACGTTGTCGCGGAACACCATCAGCTACATCACACCGTACGCGTTCGCTGACCTGGAGAACCTGCGCGCGCTCCACCTCAACAGCAACCGGCTGACGCGCATCGCCAACGACACCTTCAGCGGCATGTCCAAGCTGCACCACCTCATCCTCAACAATAACCAGCTCATGCTTATCAGCCTTGGGGCGTTCAACGACCTCCTGGCTCTGGAGGAGCTTGACCTCTCCTACAACAACCTGGAGTCCATCCCCTGGGAAGCCATCCAGCGCATGACCAGCCTCCACACACTTAGCCTGGACCACAACATGATCGACTACATTCCCGAGGGCACCTTCTCGCTGCTGCAGAAGCTCAACCGACTTGACGTGACATCCAACAAGCTCCAGAAGCTTCCGCCGGACCCGCTCTTCCAGCGGGCGCAGGTGCTGGCCACATCGGGCATCATCGGGCCGACGTCGTTCGCGCTCAGCTTCGGCGGGAACCCGCTGCACTGCAACTGCGAGCTGCTCTGGCTGCGGCGGCTGCAGCGCGAGGACGACCTGGAGACGTGTGCGTCGCCGCAGCACCTGTCCGGACGCTACTACTGGTCCATCCCCGAGGAGGAGTTCCTGTGCGAGCCGCCGCTCATCACCAGCTACTCGCCGGAGACGCGTGTCCTGGAGGGCCAGCAGGTGGCGCTGCGCTGCAAGGCGCGCGGCGACCCGGCGCCGGCCATCCACTGGATCTCGCCAGAGAGCAAGCTGGTGTCCAACACGTCGCGCACGGTCGTTTACGCCAACGGCACGCTGCACATCACCATCACCACGGTCAAGGACACGGGCAAGTTCACGTGCATCTCGACCAACCCGGCAGGCGAGGCGCAACAGACGGTCGAGCTGACCATCATCAAGCTGCCGCACATCACCAACAGCACCAACAACATCCAGGAGACCGACCCCGGCTCCTCGGACATCTCCACGTCCACCCGGGCAGGCGCCAATGGCAGCAACCAGACTGCCGATGTCAAGACCAGCCCAGACAAGCGTGTGGTCATCGCCGAGGCCACATCCTCCACTGCGCTGATCAAGTTCAATTTCCAGAGGAATATCCCTGGGATCCGCATGTTTCAGATCCAGTACAACGGCACCTATGACGACTCTCTGGTTTACAGGTAATGACTTAAATGTTTTTAAAAAATCCAAATGGCTGCTAAATGCCACCGACTAAAAGGCTTTCAGCTTTTACCGCTGATGACTGTTGTGTGAAATGACATTTTTATAAATCTGGCTATTCAGGCTCTTGTGGCACAGAGTAGCCATGTGAGTGTTCTTCTAAAATAAATCCAATAGAAAACAATTAGCTTACCTAACAAGCAGAACTCATTGTGGCTGCCAAACAGTTTCAGACTGGCTAAGGCCTTTGTCCGAATAACGACACCATGCCAAGGGAGTTACAGTATGTAACATCCAACTATGGGGTTTTACACAGATACACACACACACACACCCACACACACACGCACACACACACACAAACACACACACATACACACAAAGACAGACATGTACACAGCCTACACACATGACATACAGCATATCAGCATATACTATGGGCACATATGAACACACTCAGACACCCAAACACATACACACACACACACACACACACACACACACACTCACATACGAATGGACACACACACACATACAGATGGGCACACACACGCAGATTATGAACAACATAAATTATGAATGCAATCAATTTCCAGGCTGAGAATGGAAAGTGGTTTGAGCATCCAAAAGAACAGGAGCAGAATAAAGAAAAGCAAAAGTGGGTTGAAAGAGGCACATTTTCCTAGTAGCTCTGAGACACTAAGGGATGTAGAGGCCTTTTTTGTTTGGAGTGCACCCGAGCTCAACCCCCTCAATAACTCCAGGACACTCGCACAAGCAGATTCTCTCGCCAGTAACAATTAACAGTGACAGGAGCCAAATTGGAAAGAAAGGGAAAGTGTGCCAGCGTCGGGTGAATTAACAAACAAATCCATCACTTTTTTTGTGTTTATCTAATAAAGAGGCGGGGATCAATCTTAACATCCAGGGTAGACGAAGGCGACGAAGGGAAATCAATCCCTTTTTCCCTGGTCCCAGTACAAATCTAGCTTTGAGGGGAGAGTGATAGTTCTGCTGTTGCTGCTCTCGGCTGAGCTAGCAGCCGGTTTCCAATTCCGTTTCCACTCTAAGTGTACTCAGTGATTTGTATTGTGAAGTGTGTTTGGATTTGCATCCTTCAAAGTATTGACAGAGAGTTAACAGGTGCTTTACACACAGAAGGATGCGGCGATGACCGAAACACATTATTATGACTCAGACATTGGTCTAGAGAGTGTTTGAAGGGGGTTGGAAGATTCAAGAAACATAACAGATAAGTGCTAATAAAGTTATCACACTCTCAAGAGCTAGAGGAGGATGAAGAGGAGGAAAGAGCAAAAGACATCTCATACATGCCAAAAAGCAGATGTTTTAAATAGGCTAGTGAACACACAGATAATGTGAAAATGAAAAGGTTCCTCTCAGTTTCTGAAGATGGAAGTTTATGTAATGTAAATAGCCCATGCTAATGGCAGCCAACATGGAGAGGTTTCCCCACAAGCATAGCAGACTAGCGAGATGTGATAAATATATACATAGTGGAATTAAGGCAAAAATCAGTTTGAGCTTTATGAAGAACGCATAATTTCCATATTTATGAGTTTTTGTTCCATGCACCATCTTCGACTTAATGCATGCAGCCCTTTAGGGGTTTGAGATTTATTTTTTTATTATTATTTCAAGCTAAGTAGACTATACTTGTCTTATTATGGTCCCAACCACAGACTATGCTGGTGAAAATAAACTCACAACAACAACATCAACATAGCTAAAGGTAGAGTCCACAAGGTTGTTGATATTTTGACTCAGCAATGAACGTCCTGAGGCAGTAAGCAATGTATTGATCAGCTGGAACTGTTATCGGTCTGAGCCACAATATCTGTTTGGCATTTACAACAGGAGCGTAGAATTGAACTGAGTGTATTGGAATACAACGGCGGACCTCACCTTTAATGCATATTGTGAACTCCTCATATCAATTAACCTACTGTATATTGCCTGGTAAATGTCTCATAACTTTGATCAGAGGTGTAGCCACGTCGCCTAACCCATGAAAATCAGCAATAAACAAAGCCCTTTATAGTGTATGCAATCCATTTGGACAGTTACTGTATTGCTTTCACAAACAGTGCTGTACATTATTTTTATTTTAGGTTGCCTGTTTAAAAACTAGTTAGGGACAGCAGATGGATATTACCCCATACTGCTTATTCTGACTCATTTACAGCATTTAATCAATGTTGAGCGATGCACTCTGTTCCTATGAAATAAATAAACAAACAAATTCACTAATTAACAAATAAATAGATACTTAAACTGGTGGAACTGTGCTTTAAGAAACAGTTTTTGTAGGCAGAAAGCTGTGTTCTTGCCTGGGTGATGAGTCCCACCGTAAATCGGGACTTCAGTGCAGTGTCACTGCTCATATTGCTGCTGCCGTGTCTGACATCGCTCTCCCACCAACAGTCCAGAGAGGATTGGCCAAATCTAAGTGTAAAGCAAACTCTGCAGCCTGCACAGTTGAATATAAATAGGAATCTATAAGGTCAGGATTAGTTAAGAAGACACAGAAGAAATTCAACATGGCTCCCTTTAGTCTAGTTTCATGGGTCCAGTGGTGCTGTGTCTATTTCCCAGTATATGAGAAGTAATATGGAACCCCTATTACACATTAAAGAAATATAAATAAATAATTATTTAAACCACAGCTGGGGCCCTGTTTAATATCCCAGTAAACACATTTGGGCCATTTAATCTAAATGTGATACTGTGATGTTTAATTGTGAAATTTTCCAAATGGATTCTCAACAAACAGGGCAAGCAGCCACCACCCATCTCTTATTATACGTGAAGATTTTCTAATAGGGTTCATAAAAAGCATTGACACTTGCTAGAGTTTTTCTAATATAATTCCAGTTTTCTTCCAGCTATGAGACAAATGAATAGGCAGATGAGAGGAGCAGCCCCATAGCACTCATATGACTATATTACACAATAGCATCATTTTGAGCTCCTTAAAAGGGTTTAAGGATATTTGATTACTATTGTGGATTGTCATGGGGACAATGTCAAAACTAGGTCTGCATCTCCTTCTGCAAAGATAAATCATTTGTCAGAATTTACAAACAATGGATCACCCAGTAGGCTTCTACTAGACATGTATGGGTAATGGATTATATTTATGTAAGGTGTTATCTTTACATTTCTATAGGATTATAAAACAGATAGATCACATCCAATACACTTAGCCTGACTGAACTGGTCAACACAGATTATAATCTGCGGTAATTTATGGTGGCTCCATCAGCACAACCAGATTATGTGTGTTTCCTAAACTTGGGAGATCATTGGCATCATCACGTCCTGTTCTCACGACACCGCACAGCACATCTGTGTACTGTGAACCCCATACCATCTGTCACTGCAGGCAATCGACACAATGTGCATCAGAGTGCATGTTGTCCTCAAACTGTATACTCTGAGCATGAGCAAAATACAGAGCCTTGGCCTCGTTTATCATATCTTAAGTTGTTGACGATGATAGGTAATTGCGTTAAGAGAGCAGTCACTGGCTGTGTGATTTAATGCAGTCATGAGGCTGTGCTTATGAATTAATGACGAACATGTAAACATTGTCAGCCGTTTCGCTCAAGCCAGGGGGAAAAGGAGCAGCATACTGGATGTCTTGTTTTCGAACGGCGGTGCCTCCATAAGCCTATCATTCTTTCATGCAATTTCATGGTTTGCTTATAGATTTGTACATGGACGCCCTCACGCGTGCTCGCCTGCTTGTTTGCCTCCTTTACGCTCATGTTCGCCTCTCCCCAACATTCTGCTCTCATTCTGCCACGACTTGACTCGCTCCTTCTTAAGGCTTGTAAAATCACTTTTGTTTCTTCAGTTTGCTTATCAGCGGAGAGCAGAGCATTGCAGCTTTCGTCAGTCATAGATGCAATCTCGTGAACACGTCTCCTGAGGGTGGATGTTTTTTTGTTTTTACGATTTTTTAAAATTACCATATGATCAGTTGTCTTTTTAATTACAACTGGATATTATTGTTCTGTTGAGAATCTACAACCTTTTGGCTTTCAGGAAATTTTGATTAGAGTCTAAATGTTTGCCCCAGGCCTGAATGTGTGCTATTGTTACAATATCTCTCCTATTAACTTCCCTTTCGCCCCCTCAATTAACATTCTTAATACTGTAGCTCTCATTTATACAGTATCCTATTATGCTTCAATGAGAACAAAATACTCTGTAGATATGTATAGTGTATAGGGCATTGGTAGCATAGTGGCTAAGAAGCTGGGCTAGCATGCAGTAGTCTGAAAAGTTGTGGGTTCAATTCCCAACTTTCACCATTGTGCCCTTGAGCAAGGCACCAAGTTGCTCCAGGGTGTAATCCATTTTAATATAATTGACATGTGTAAGTCACTTTGGATAAAAAAAAGTGTTTACTAAATGATTAAATATAAATGTATTGCACTCCTACATCAACCGTGTTCAGTTGTGAGAGAAGGAAAGCACAGTTAGTAAAGAGTAGCGCTGGTAAAAGGATCGTGGCAATAATGGCCCAGTCCCACTGGCGTGGCTGGAAGTACACTAAGATCAAGTGTAGCCTAACTCTTAAGTGTGCTGAGAGAGGAAATAAACTAAGGGTGCCTCATTCACGTACCAGCCTGGTAAAACTCAATACAGTTCTATAGAGAGGGAGAAAAAGCCCACTGCTTATAGGACAAGTACAAAGCACTGCCACCATTTCAATCATGCTGCAGTTAATTTTGAATTTGAAAGTTTTTTTCCCTACCCTCTTCTCTTTTTTTTTTTTTTTTAATTCATGAAGTGTTCTGTGGGCTGGATAAAAGGGAGCGCCAGGTGCAGCATGGGCACTGTTGATAAGAGGAGAGCATTGTTCACGGTGACGGAGCGTCCCTTTGAAAGTTACACAGACCCTGGGGACAACTTAAGAGAGCGGCATGGTCAGAGCAGATCCACAGCGGACACTCTCAGCCAGCCACTGAAATGCAAAACTCATAAAATGCCCCCTATAGTGAGACAAGAGGAGCTACAGTAGTGAGGACATGCCAGTGATGGCTGGCTGATACGTGTGGTCCCCTTTTTTTGTGGATCTTTGAAGATTTTTTTTGACATTGTATTACTTGTAATATCGCACCATTTCAATGTGTACAGATGGTACAGTTGGTTAGTGTTTTGACCTCTTAAGTATTTAACCTCACTGCTATAAAATCAGTGGATAATTAAAAGTCGCCGTTTTTATTAAAGTTTCTCTGGATCCAAGACACAGGAAGGCATGAATTATGTTTCTTGGCTGTCATCACGATGACTCATCCCTTTGCGCCAAGGGACAAATAGGCTCATGGTGTTGTCTGTCTAACCTTTAGCAAATGTCTCACTGTCTAAACCATTGATAAAAGTCAAAGTTATCTATAGAAGCCGTGTAACATTTGGATAGTCCTTATTATGTCTAGAAAAATCCATTCTTTGTTTCGGAGGTGCTATCTGGCAGTAAAATAGTGGCCCACACAATGTGGTGTACATTTAAGTTTCAGCGAACTGTATTTTTGTGTCGTGTTATGACTTACAATCACCCATTTTTGACTGTCACTCATTGAGTTTATTTATTTGTTTGTTTGTTGTTCCTCACAGAATGATTCCTCCCACGAGCAAAAACTTCCTGGTGAACAACCTGGCGGCCGGCACTCAGTACGACCTGTGCGTGCTGGCCATCTACGACGACGGCATCACCTCGCTGACCGCAACGCGCGTGGTGGGCTGCGTGCAGTTTACGACCGAGTCCGAGTACCTGCGCTGCCACTTCATGCAGTCGCAGTTCCTGGGCGGCACTATGATCATCATCATCGGCGGAATCATCGTGGCCTCCGTGCTGGTCTTCATCATCATCCTCATGATCCGCTACAAGGTGTGCAACACGAGCGACTCGGCCAAGGGCGGCCGCATGATGGTCACCACCAACGTCCACTCGCAGACCAACGGCGCGCAGTCGCAGGGCTGCACTGTCACGCCATCCGTCTCCAAGCAGACCATGGCGTCGGGGAAGGATGGAGGTGGTGGGGGAGGAGATGGCGGAGGAGGAGCCGGGGGGAGCCAGAAAGGCCCTCCGCTGGACACGCTGACCCACTCGTCGGAGACGAGTATGTCTCTGGCTGAGTGCTCCACCGCTACCTCGCAGCTCAGCCAGGGCTGGACCACCACGGGCACGTCGTCCGGCACGCTCAAGAACAAGCGCAAGGGCGCTGCGCCCAAGCAGCCCGCCGGAGGCGCCCCCGGCTCGGCTTCGTCCACCGCCGCCAAGAGCCCGGAGCCCAGGGTCGAGGCGCTGCTGAATGCGGAGACGCAGCAGAACACCAACCGCAACAACTCCACTGCCCTGCAGCAGCCACCGCCGCCCCCGATGATGGCGCCCCCGGTGGTGGGTGGGGGATCCGCGGCCCCCTCACACCCAGCCCTGGCCCCCGTGCGTTTCAAAGACACGCCCATCCTCCGCAGGGTCCATCCGAGGCCCTCCGCCTCCAAGTACCTGACACTTCCCGTGGAGGGCTCGAGGTCTAAGCGCAGGTACTCGCTCAACGAGGACCTGTCCAAGCACCACTGCTACGTGGGCTCGGCCAAGTTCGGCAATGTGTGGTCGGCAAAACGGAGCCTTTCAATGAACGGCATGCTGCTGCAGCCGGACGTGGAGGGCGGCAAGGGCACATACTCCAGCGCAGAGTGGATTCTTGAAAGCACTGTGTGAATGTAAACGTGGGACCGAGTGACCGTGTGTATGTCACTCATGTTTATGTATGTACGTGTGTATGTTGTTATCAAAATAAGTGTGTGTGAGTGAGTGTGTGTTGTGTGTTTTGCATCATTTTTATTTCCCCTTTTCCCTTCAAAGGATTTATTTGTCTACTTTTTGTCTCTTTTTTTATTTTCATGAAGAACAACAGACAGTCGGAAGAGGCCTGACTAATCAAACCCATCTCTTATTTTTCCTTTCTTTGCGTTCACCTCTCTACAGGGCGCTGTTGCCACAGTTCAGTAGCCTTGGCACTTTTCACAATCACCTCCATTTCAAAACCAATGACCGGAGAAAAAGAAATGCTTTCACATTTTCTGTACTTAGACTTTCCATACTTACCTTGGCAAGAGAAAAAAAAAAGCATTGGTGCCTTCCTTTGCATAACAGTTGTCCTCTTGCCAAGCACCAACCAAGAAATGAGTTTCGCACAGATCAAGAAATGTGGTATCAAGAGGAACCAGAAAGATTTCACAAAAAGCCTTTCTACTCAAGGAAATAAACGTTTCCTTCATACTATAATGACACAAACACACACACAATTACAAAAAAAGAACAATTATCAAAGGACTTATTACAGGACCTGTTATTAAATTCATATTTTTTAAAGAAAAAAAAAGTATTCTTTTCGGTGACGTTGATACTGCCTTTGTTTAAAGGCTATAAAACTATGTACAGGATGACAACATCTGCTGTGTTGTTACGTTGTGTAAAATAAAAAAAAGAAATAAGTATACAAAACTGGTGTCTCAGTGATGTCACACATACAATACTGTCTGGCAAAGTCTTCCAATGAGAAAATCCCTATGTTTGATTGTTTTAATGTATATAATCCAAGACAGCTGCAGTCATGTCTTCAGAATGGGATCTTACGCCTATTGTATAATCTAATCTC
The DNA here is from genome assembly GCF_017589495.1 of Alosa alosa. Classification (NCBI taxonomy): domain Eukaryota; kingdom Metazoa; phylum Chordata; class Actinopteri; order Clupeiformes; family Clupeidae; genus Alosa; species Alosa alosa. The sequence goes on along the minus strand of NC_063207.1, from coordinate 10,259,836 downwards.
AATGGAAGGCAATGCAATGTTGCAATGTACAGACTTCCTTATTTTGCAGGAAGCACTCAGAAAGATGGAAGCCTCTGAGCTCATTCGTCTGTTAATACCATGCCACCGAGACACCGTTCTGCCAGCTGTGAGAGTCATTACGGCGCATGGTACTGCCTTGCATGGGCAAAGAGGACAGAGAGACATACAGGCCATAACCTTTGCCATTCGATCAAAGCTCTAAGACCATGTTTGCAGCTGACGCATATGCAAGCAGTTGTGGTGTTTCAACAGACCAGACTAGGCCAGATTTACAGATATAAAGCACAAACAGATTGCATATCCAGAACGCTCAGCGACTGTTGATATGAATGTGCACTACTTGCTCCCTTTGCCCATAAGGGATTGTAAAACTGTTTTTTGCGTTTTTTGCGATTTGCATGCAGATTCTGATCCCAGCCATATGACCAGTCTAGGGCAGCCAAAGGTCTCACGCCTGACATTCGATCAATCGCCAGTACTATTAAATCCAACCACCCATTCAGGTCATTTCAATTTTTTATTTATTAATTGATGGGTGTTGAGTAATATTGCCAGTAATATTGACATTTTCAATATTATCAAATAGCATTTGCTTGTTGGAGTTGTCTACTGTTACTCTGTGTATGTGAGTGATCATGGGACAAACAGTCTGATTGTCACAGTGTTTGACACCCATGATGACCTTCTGTAGGCCTCCTTAAGCTTTAAACACTTAATGTTAAGTAGCTTTGGAGAGGATCTTCCCCTCTCCTCCTCCACATATGGCTCCTGGTTACGGGTGGGATGAAACACGTGCAAACCCCTCTCTGCATCCACACACACATACACACACACACACATACACACACACACAAACGGCTCCAAAACCTATTTCCCTGTCTCCATGGATGAGCAGGAAGACTCATTGCTCTAGGGCTGTAGCTGTGTGTGTGTGTGTGTGTGTGCATGTGTGTGTGTGTGTGTGTGTGTGTGTGTGTGCATGTGTGTGTGTGTGAGTGCGTGTGTGTGTGTGTGTGTGTGTGTGTGTGTGTGTGTGTGTGCATGTGTGTGTGTGTGTGTGTGTGTGTGTGTGTCAGGAGCATCTGAACACAGTGGCTGACAGCCATGAGATTTTAACAAGCCAAACTTCTAATTATTTACTCCCTCTCCATCCCTCCCCCACACACACACACAAATACTGTACTTTCCCTGTCTGTCCCACCCCATCGTCGTGTTTTCTTGCAGGGAAGCTTCCCTTAATGAGCATGTGCCAACTTGTGGGGAGGGATGGACGGAGGGATAGAGGGAGAGATGTGTGGCTGGCAAGGAAAGAGAAAAGAAGAGAAGAGAAGAGAAAAGGAGGAAGACAAGTGGAAGAGCCAGAATGCCTCACAGGAGAGCAAACGAGTGCATTGATTTCCCAGTGAAGCAAGTTCAATTTGTCCACACCCTGATCTATTGCAGAGTTCAGAGGCAGGCATGATGAGGGCTAGGGAGATCCCATTAAGTCCAAAGTAATGTGCACAGCATATACTGTATGACCTGTGTGTGAAAAGTGAGTGGTATAAAACCCGTAGTGTGCATGTATTGGAAAAAAAAAAACATCTGCAAAGTAAACATAAACATAAACATGAGCTGGCATCAGCGTGCAGTGCATGAGTGCATTCTGCCTGAGCTGATGACATGATCTAGGCCAGGACTATGCCATATCAAACAAACATATGTAACAACTAGGGGTGGGCGATATGGACAAAAAATAATATCGATATTTTTTGTGATTTTTAAGATAATAAGTCGATATCCTTTAAAAGAAATTTGTAAAAGTCTGAGTTACTTTACAGCTCATTATTTATGAATAGCATCAATACAATAATAACAAATAACCTAACCTGTGACTTTTTAACCAAATCACTCTGACACATTTCCAATTCTGCCCCCACTTGTGTGTGTGGCAATGACATGGTCTAGCCAGCTACATTAGAGAAGATGAATAGGCCTAGGCAGTTTCCCAAGAGAAAGTCTGAAGCTGAAGTTCCCTTCAAAAACCTTTACTTAGGATTCACTGTAAAACTAAGCAGACCAACAGAGTACATTTCAGTCATTTCCTTCAAGGTTTTGTTTAAGAGAAATCATGTAGGCTAACATTCCAAGTTAGAGAATAGAAAATAATGCGTTAGCTTATGGCTAATGTATGCGAAATCCCATAGAGATGCTAACGGTTAGCATAATCGATATTAGAGCGAACTTAAGTCCATTTACAAAAGGGGTTAGGCCTACATGAGAAGAATTCTTTGTTTACAACTGACTATTAAAATACTCAAAGGCTAATGTTTTCTCTCCATATAATACCATGTAGGAAAAAACGTGACTCATCAATGCTACTTGAACAGAAGTAGTTTAGCTGCACAAAATCCCAAGTAGCCTACCTCTCGCTGCACAAAATAAACATTAGGCGTGTGTGTGACAATGTGGACCCACTAGTGATCATGTGACACTTGCTCTGCTTCTTCTCTCGCATAGCCTACACCTCCTGGATTTAGTGAATGTATGGGGTTTCAATGCGTGATTTCGAGTGTTTTTTCCCATAAGTAATTTAAATACTCGATAATGTAAATTTGCACATCGTTAAAACAACAATCACGATATTATCGCAGACGATATATATCGCCCACCCCTAGTAACAACATGCTGCTCTTTCCATTAACTATTAACATACACGATTTGTTTGCACATTTTTTTCCTGTATTTGTGTGTTTGTGTGTGTGTGTGTGTGTGTGTGTTTGTGTACATGACTGCATGTCTGGGCCTGCATGTTTGTCTTGGGATTTATGTCTTGTAATCTTTGGTGCAATGGACACTGTTGCCACCATGCCAGAAGATGTGATTGAGACATATCTTAACGGTCACACGTTAATTAGAGATAATGAGATTATCCTTATGGGGTACGCAGACTTCAAACACAGAAACACGCTCACACTTTTAATAAACTCTAGGTTAGTCAAGTTCACCGGGGAATGGAGGTATGTTACAAGGAAGTTAACAAATGGCAAATGGTGATATAAATAGTTTAGGTTTCGGTCCTCATAGCCTGAGTTGGCTTAAAGGAACCATATGTAAGATTGTGGCCAAAACTGGTATTGCAATCACTTTCAAAATACTGAAGAGCGGTGTATCCCCTCCCCCTCCCCCCTGACTCGAGGTTGCACACGCGGATGGCGAAACACTGCTGACTTCGTGATTAGTAGATAGATGGAGGGTGGCGCATCAGTTCAAAACACAACAAGACATGACAAAACACAGCATCAACAACAGTTGTGGGCTGCAACTTCCCTTTTTAAATGACAATATCCTGGCTGGACTACTGTTGTCAGTGATATAAGTATTTGAAATGAACATGATTTCTTAATGTCTAGTGACATATCAGGGGCATTTTATGATTAATTGAAATATTTTTCTTACATACGGTTCCTTTAACGCTGCAGATTAGTACTACAGAATAACACAGCAATCTAAATACATTAACACTGTTTAGTAACATTGGCACAGACCAGCAGCATGCACATGTGGGAGACATGATCTGTCATTATACATACTGTATAATGGTCCTTAATCCGCCATCTCTGTATTTGTCCCATTTGTGATCTGAATCATTAGGAAGGATTTGTTAGAATTACAAGACCACACTGTGAATGAAAAGCAAGGCTTGTAGCTAACGTTAAACTTAATATGAATTCTGCAATACAATCACTCTCCTGACAAGGCAATGTTGGGGTTTAGTTAGAGGCTTTTGTCCACTATAGATGCATAAATGTAGTCAGGATATGACACACTGATGTAGTGTTTCTGACAAACAATACATGACGTCCCATGAAAAGAGAAAGCTTAGTAAAATAAGTGTTTTTGAAACAGGCCCTCACCAGTAAAACCAGATATTTCCATCACTAGCCTGGAAGCTAGCCCAAACATACCTGTCAACATTTAGCTTTCCAAAAACAGGAGATCTTTTTTTTTCGGGGGGAGGGGTGTCAGTGTTTATACCGGATCTGTGTTTGCATAATTAATACGTTTCATACACGTGCAATAACACTGCATTTCGGTCGTTGCTTTTACCTTACCATTACCTTACGCATGCCAGTTACTGTATGTATCCACCAGCTGCCTGCCTGCAGCCTACTTCCAAAACTCCAAAGCTGCTTGCTGTCAGATTTGGTTCCGAGGGCACAAGTTCAGTGTATCAACAACACTCAATAACAGTTTATGTGATGTGTTAATCAATTAAATTCCCAACAATATCACAACAGCTAGTTCTGGAGTAGGCCATTCAACTAGCCCGCGTGCTTACGACGAGACTCAGGCTGCGCAGTCGGCACCCGCTTCTTTATTTGGGTTTTGGGTTGCCAGCTTTTAGCCTATGACAAAACGGTTGAAATTGAAACTAAGTGATCGTGTATGTGTAGGGTGTATTTCATACACAATCTGGCAACCTGAATGGATCAATGATTTTAAAATTAAGTTTGGATGGCCATGCAAATTACGGGAGTTTTCCGGGAGAAATAACAAAACGGGAGGGTGCTGGGAGATGACCTTGAAATATGGGAGAAACCCGGGAAAAACGGGAGTGTTGACAGGTATGAGCCCAAATCTACCCAGCCCCTTTATACGAGGATGGACAGAAAAGCAACAGAGTTGTAGTCGTCCATATCACCTGAGCACGCTTGGGTTGTAGTCGTCCAAATCACCTGAGCATGCTATGGTTGTAGTCGTGCATATCACCTGAGCTCGCTTGGGTTGTAGTCGTCCAAATCACCTGAGCATGCTATGGTTGTAGTCGTGCATATCACCTGAGCTCGCTTGGGTTGTAGTCGTCCAAATCACCTGAGCACGCTTGGGTTGTAGTCGTCCATATCACCTGAGCTCGCTTAAGTTGTAGTCAAATCACCTGAGCACGCTTGGGTTGTAGTCGTCCATATCACCTGAGCACACTTGGGTTGTAGTTGTCCACATCACCTGAGCACGCTTAAGTTGTAGTCATTCATATCACCTGAGCACGCTTGGGTTGATTTTGTTCACAACAAAAAGGCTGCCGCAGGAGAAGTGGGATGTTTAGATTACGATATTCTGTTATACTGTACAAGATATTAACAGCAAAATAACATGAACAGAAAACAGTGTCAGGAAGAAGGGTGTTTTTGCTGTCCCCATTATGGGATTCACATATTTCATTGGTCTGATCAGTTAGGTGTATCCAATTGTCTATTTCCTGCATCGGTTGAAACATGCCCCATAATCAAATCCAAATTATGTATTACCAGACTCAAATTCTGATGAGAATTCAAGTCTCGCTACGGTAGGCCAACCCGTCACAATAATTCATGCGAATACATATAACTTCCAACACAAGGCTGATACAGCAGACTACAGCATCTATGAGTCTTTGATTGGACTGTGGTGAATAGCAAGCATAGAAAAACAAGGGTCCACAATATACTCTATCTACTTGTGTTGTTTTAATAAATCATGGCATAATCAAAAGTAAAAGTGCAGAGTACACAAAATCAAAACAATGCACAATATGTTTGGGTTAATCTCTAATGTACAACAATGCCTGGAGCCCTACAGAAACACAGGAGGGATTTCACACTCCTTGGTTACCATTTGTGATGTTCTACACCTCACTGAATTTGTATTTCTTTTGCATAGATTATGTAGATTGACAATGTGTTGCACATGGAGCATATAGTTGTTGGTACTACCCTTTGAGAGAAAAATCCCACACATTCTTAATTCATAGGACAGTCATGTAGCTAGGCTATTTGTTTTAAGCAGTAAGGCTTTTTCCCCTATGCAGTAAGAATCCTCCTTATGTTGCCACGATACAAAACAAAAGAAGGCACTTCTTAGTGTTAAATAATAGAGTTGCACGCTTTATGTGTTGTTAGCATGTCAATGTTTAGGCTACATGTTAATGGTATTCACTCAACAATGCAATTATTCGTCTTTCTGCCACATGCTTCTTCATATCGGAAATAATTACCTGTCCTGAACGTCAGTTCACCTGGGGTTACCAGACAGCAGAGTTTAACACACCCCTGACTTCCTCAGCGTCAGCATCTATGAGAGATGCATCTTCTGAAAGCTTTCGATTTAGCTTTAGCGTAGCTGTTGAGAAAATTAGCCTCAATAATGAATTAGCTTGGCTTGCGGACCTGTGGCTGCACAGGTAGGTTTTGATCATGTGAAGCTTGGGCAGAGTGGTCTCAGGGGGACAGCAGAGTGGACAAAAAAGTTGGCTCAGGGCAATTCCACGGAAAATGGACTTTTTGTCACATCCATAACGCCACTGAAATGCCTTGGCATTTGTATGATGTGAATGATAACATTCATTTTTTGTGCATTTTTTCTCATGTACATTCTTCAGCCAAAAATAGCAAAATGCTCAAATTTCATGTAATCCTTCACATCATACTATACCATCACATTTTATTAGCATTATGGATGTTACAAAAAACGTAATTTTCCATGGAATTGCCCCTCACAAAGCACTACACAGCAGTTTCCTAAATGCTGCCCAAAGCTGCCAGGAAAGTATTGTGGGGTCTGCGGCAGACTTTGGTGGCAGCTCAAACAAGCCTGCTGCTGATGGGGCAACAGTGGGACCACACCACACAGTAGTTTATGTGTTTCACAAAATGCAATATTAAAGACACAGGCCTAATCATGTGTCCCTCTGTCAGTCAGGAGAGAAATATAGACCTTCAACTGCTGAAGGTGTGATGTGTTTAGGAAACAGACCACATATGAGATAAAGTCTTATGCTTACAACAGTCACAAAACACTGATGGCTGTTTCCCCGGATAAAGCATGCAATAATTAATTTATGTTTGTTGGCATGAATGCAAACAAACATGTGGAGTTTCATCATACAATATACATTGCAGCAAATTGAGAAAAAATGCATTTTTTTTAATTGTCAAATAATGAACACAATAATTACAGTTTAATCGCAGTCTTTACATATTATCGAACATGGGAAAGATACATCATGTTTCTGTAATTAGACGAAGGAAAACATCTGGCACATTTTCAAATGATTTGGAGAGGCTAGTTTGAAACCCTCTCAGGCAGGCTGTGCAGTGCTGATATATGGGAAAGGGACTTGTGGCAAAGCACAAGCCATCTGCACTCAGCAATCCTTATAGAAGCTGGGTACATAAAATATGCACTCACATGCTCAAAGGATTTCATGTAATGCATGGCAATATGCTAAAAAATGACAACCTCCTGCACACTGGCATATTCAGATTCTATCTGTCCACTCTTTTTTTCACTCTCCAACACACAAACACACACGTAAACACACACACACACACACACACACACACACACACACAACACACACACACACACGCACACACACACACACACACAAACACACACACACACACACACACACACACACACACACACACAGACATTATCTCTCTCACCCATATGCACAGAGAGAGAGAGAGAGAGAGAGAGAGAGACAGAGACAGAGAGAGAGAGTCATGCTGTCATACACGCCAATAGGGGCATTACACCATGTAGCAGCAGTCGACTCTATTCATTAACATCCGGCGTGTCACAGGGCTGTGCATATTTCACACCTTTTGTCCCAAAATCCGCAGGTCGCTGCTGCACGCAGGGATTAAAGGACATATGCAGGGTGACGTGGCAATTAATTTCAAAGTGACGGCCGCGTTTTCAAATAAGCAATTAGCCATTCTCTCTTATGGCCCATCTGTCTGGGGACTCATCCTCTTAGTGAGAGAGTCACGCTCCGCCCAGAACCCCTCAGCCTGCTGTAAGACCTCCCCGCCAGCAGATTAACTCTCATGACTCGATGATGAGTGACCCCTCGATCCTCCTGTTCCAGAGTATGAGCTGGTGGGTTGACTTTAAACTGAGTACTATGTATACTATAAATGATTTATGCAAATAAGAATGGAGGATTTAACCCTTAAAGGTGTAGGTTTTTGAACATTCTAAGTTCCGCAACAATTGAAGGTTCTAAAATTCTATGTTGAATTCAATGAACCCAGATATTCTTTAGAATGTTCATTTCTCAACATTCCATTGAATGAACATACTCCTTTAAGGGTTAAGGAGGGCGTGGGTTTACTGTGTTTTCTCTTGAGGCATTGACCCCATTACTTAAATGTTGTTTGGTCTACCTACCAGATTAGCTCCTAGTAAAAAACAAGACAGATGGACACTTTTATAACTTAGTTGTACTTTTCCCACCCACATTGTGTAAATGTGAAAGAAAGCAAAGCATTATGTTTCCTCCTCAGGTGTGTACTTCGACAACCAGATCAGGGACCATTCATGTTCTTAAAAAGCCCTACACAGATGGACAGTTTAATTACGGTGGTGTATGCCATGGACAATGAGCATGAATAGTTAATGTCATTATAAAGAGTAAAAAAAAACACTGTTACTTTAGGTGAAAACAGCAATGGTAGAATCCACACTAAATGGATAGACTGCACCATGGCAGTCTATCTGCTCTTACCAGAGGTCATTATATTCTAAGTGTATCTAACTACAAATGGCTGGATCACAATAGCCAAAGCTGGTGGATTTGTATTCGGATTCGTAATTAAAAACAAATGTAGCTAAGAAGAAATTACTGACAACTGCAGAACACATTTTGCCTGCGTCAAGCAGATGCTAATTTGTCCATAGATGAGTGAATAATGTAAACTTGCTAAGCGTGTCTCATCGCGAGTTCAAATGAGTACGACTAACAGATGCCAGTTTCCTCCTCAGTCGTCATAGTTTGTACTGTAAATATGTATATGAATGAAGTGTAATGAACTCATTGAGGGTTTCATGCTAAAGCTGTAAATATAGTTAGACCATACAACATTTTCAGGAAATTCCTGGAAAATCATCCATGCACGATTAATTAAAGGTATACCAAGACTGGTGGAGACTGTAGAGTCGCAATATATTTATATTTTATTGTTGTAAATAGTTGTAAATAGCCTATTTCTCATGGCTTGTTTCCCCTGTACACAATGAGAGGGTCTGGCTGCATGACATGGAGAATGGAGCCCCACTATGAAATGGAAACAAGTGACCTCCACTCCAAGAGCCTGCCCCCTACTCTGCCTCTGATTGGCCCAAGAAGATCTGTCACACTTACGCATCAGTCAAAGCTTGCCTGTGGGTTTTCCCAAAGCGCCGGACAGGTCAACAACCAATCACTGCTGTTATATAGTTGGCTCACAGGTTAGATAGTTGGCTCAAACACCATTTTAGACGTGTTTTGGGATTACGATAACGGCTCTTTAAAAATGTACAGTGTCTATTTCTTGCCAACTTTCACAAGATCCAATATGGCTATGCTAGGTGAACGATTCCCCTATTACAAGTTTGTTCACCATCAAAGATGAAAGGTGAAACACTTGCATTTAAATGTAGACAAATAGCTAATGAACAACTTAACAATAAGCATGTCAGTCATGTTTTATGACATTAGGCCTATGTACCCTTCAGACAGTCTTAGAAGCCTAAAAACATATTTTCAAGGCTGCTAATATTTTTCTAATTGTATCTCGAGCCGTGCATACAGTCAGCATACATACAGTTACAGGAGGGCACCTTTTACCTCAAATCAAAAGAAGCCTCTTCCAGTGCAGTGAACGCCAAGCATAAGCTGTGCCAGGAAATATTCCACATCTTGCTTGTCACTGAAGGTCATCAAAGAACAGATGCCACTCTGATATCATCTCCGATCACAGCTGCACCCCTGGCATCATTGCACGTCTGGTGTTGCAGTGGGGATTACTGTCAAACGTGATTGACGCTGTCAATAATCCTCTCGTTCTCATTGCCAAACAATTAGCATTAGAGCTGAGGATGGGAGTTGGAGTACTGTATGTGTGTGTGTGTGGGAAGGGGGCAGTTTCTATCTGTTTGAAACAGATCGTGGTGGCATGAAGAAACTTTTATATTTCTTCATTGCTTTTCATCATAAACACATCAAAATATATGAGAAAGTACAGCATATAAAACAACAAAACAAACTCTTCCAACCGTGTTAAAGGAAATAATGCTGCTACTTGGATAGATCAAAGCATGTGTGACACACCCAAGATATTTTTCCCATCGTTATGCTCAGCCTTCCTGCTCAAAGCAGCCTGAGAGCCTGACAAGTCAGCACAGAGAGAGAGAGAGAGAGAGAGAGAGAGAGAAGGAGGGGAGCACACGGAGAGGCCGGTAGTACCTCTCCATGTCATTAGTGCCTTCACGGTAAACCCTCCTCTCAGTCACTGCCACAACACTACCGCATGTCCTCAACACATAACGTAAGCTGGCACTCTCGATTTCTCACTCGTTTTCTCCTCAAGCGGATCGATGCGCTCCTCGGCCCGTCCAGCACTTCAAAATCATCAGTGGAAGGGAAGGGAGACGGGGGATATGTGTTTATTGGGATCTCAGATTGCTCTGGGACAACAGCACTGTATGATTGAGCGTGGAGGGTCATTACAGATTGATCGATCATCCTGGGCAATGATCCGACAATATATATATATATATATATATATATATAGATATATATATATATCACTATATCAGGTGAGCCCCTGTGATGGATTATGATCCATTTGTCAGGCCTGAATCACTGAGAGACTGTTAGTGTCCAGCAGGGTGGTGCGTTAGAGTAGCCTGTCAAGTTTGAAGTATAGAACAGAGCAACAAACACACCGCAGTGACTGGGAGATGTTTTACAAGCAGAGAGGTGCGATGTGCCTTGCCTACCTAAGTGTGCACGTGTCAGAGCCCAGGTGACAAATCGGCTTTTTTTTTCTTCTAAAATGTGTTTTTTTCCCCTCCCTTTCTCCTTCCTTCCTTGGCTGGGTTGAGCTGAGGTGGCCTGAAGAAATGCAAGCGCTGGGACAACCACAAAAGTTCAGTGCAGTCCCTTGCAGAATACTAATGAGGTGCATTCAAGTCAGCAAAAACAAAGGCGGTTTTCTTTACATAATAATGAACATATTTTCCAGGCCCAGGGAGGGATTATCTCGCGTGGGATATCAGGCTTTACATTTATTTATGTTTTTTTTTCTTTTTAATCAAATGTAATTTAGTGTACTGATATAAAGTGTGTCTTAATCCTGGGTGTTGTGCCCATGATCTTGGGGCTCTTAGCACCTGGCACTACCCTTTACAAGTTAAGTTTAATCATTAAACTCTAATCCAACACATCTCTTGTCAGATTCTTGTCAAAATGCTCCTCTCTGTCCTCTTTGTGTGTGTTAAAAACACACAGTCTGGCTCTGCAAATGAGAAACAAACAAATCCATGGACTATAACACCCAATTAACATATTGCTTCAGGAACATAGAAGAGAAGAGATGTGTCATTTATTTATTTTGTAATGGGGGAATTGTGAGCTGTGCTTATATGTGATAGGTACACCAGGTAATAGCAAGGTGCCAGTGAACTAGAGCTGTTTCTGTTGCCAAACCATATGATATATTGTGTCTCATACACTTTAACCCAAGGCAGTGTCCTGCTGAGACCAAGCGGTAAAACTTTAAAGCCAGCCTTGTTCCGAATCATGGGTGCTCTGCTTATGAATTGCTTGTCCTGAGAGACATTCTGCCCACATATCCCTTCAGGTCACGACCCAGACAGGCAGACTAGTTTTTGGATGGTAGAGCCCGAGGCTGTATTCTCAGTTTGTTTCTAGCCGACTCTTACCAACAGCAGGCGCTCAGAGAAATGTTGGATGTTTCTGAGAGGGCACATTCCTATTTGCACTTTGCTTTTGTCTTTTGAATTGTCTCTGCATAGAAACAGCCATTAGGCACACTTATCCACATGTGCCTGTGTTTTATAGGCCTGCCATATAAACAGATATTTGTTTCATACATTCATTTTATATTAAATACTTTCTTAACAATTGCACTATACTTTGCTGTGGCGTAACTGGCTACAGCGTCTGCACCACATTTGGGTCCAAATGCCCACGGGGACCCCGATCCCACCCGATGTCTCTCTCTTCCACTCACTTCCTGCCTCTGTCTTCACTGTCCTGTCACAATAAAGGCAAAAAGCCCCCAAAATATAATTTAAAAAAAAAAAATACATAAATTGTACTGACTGATGCTATATCTCATAGGGCTCATAATGTGACGCATATCTAGCAGGACCTGCCAAAGGCTGCATCTCTTCTGGACACCCATTCATGAAATGTTGAAAATCAAATCTCGCCTGCCTCAGATGTTTTGTGTTGTGCCTGTGTGAGGGCTGGCCCAGGGGCCCACTCTTCAGATAACCCTTGGTCTACTGTCACCGCTCTCACCAACTGCCAGATTACATTGTTACGGTCCAGCCTGAGGCTTCATCTCCTGCTCATCATCCCCCCCCCCTTTACCCTCAACATCACCAGAGCGTCAGAAGCCTTTGGAAGCCTCTGAGGTAAGCTACTCAAAGTCCCTGCAGTTGCTTAGTCACCAAAGCTCTTTTTTTCATTTCTTTATTTTTTAGTCATACCTTAGTGACTATCATAAACCAGGCCTTGACAAGAGCAATCAATGTGTTTCCTAAAGGTGCCATATGCAGCATTCTTCACATCCTCAGTGAAGCCAAACTATGAATACTAACACCAATGGTAAATATTTCTACAGGTTCCCATGGTAAAAAAAATCTAGAGGCAAAAAAGAGAGAGAGTTTTTTAATAGTTTTGCATTTTGACATCGAAAGTCTTTCTTGAGAGTAAGCACTTTGAAATGCATTAGGGAAAAAACTGCAGGTGTGCATTATGCAAATGGCCTCTCCTTTCAGAGTTCAGAGCACTTTTGGCCAACTCAGAGACAGTGTTCAAAGGAAAACCACAAGGAGCTATTATATGAAACATGATGGTTTTCTTCCCCTGTTTCAAAGAAAAAGGAAAAAAGTGATGGCAGAAATCAAACACTCTTTCGTCAAAGAGAATGGTAAAGGGATGTTTAGAGATGTCTGGGATAGAAAGAACAAAAACAGAGCCTGTCATGTTTTCCCCTCCCCTTGTCCATAATTCTCTGTCTTTTTCTTTCACAAATGAATTGGCCAACTGTTGCCGCAGGAATACCTCTGAGTTTAACTTTTGTAGCTGGAAGGGTTGTTGCATGTAATTTGAAATTAATTTGTGTCACACATTTTGGAACCAAGTGTTATCAGCTCACTACGATCAAACTCTTTGTCAGTTGAAGTAGTCTATAATAGTACTTACTTTCCTTTAGATAGCAACATCACAGTTATGTGGTAACCATGCTGTTTGCTAGCCTGACTAATCAGCTATCTTTTATATACAGGTTGAACAATGAGACTTGGGCCTCAAGGCACTTCTACAATAGTGTATGTATTCAGCACCTGCATCACATATGCTATATTCATTTGTTCTTTTTGTAGTTTAAGTAGATATGGTTTATTTATTCTGATATCAAGAGAAGCTGGCAGAAGCACTAACGGTCACAGTTCTTAAAGTTTAACCCCAACAGACAGGTGTCCAAATAAGAACGTTTGAAATCAGTGTGACTTGAATATGACTTTATTAATAAAAGACTGGACCAGTTGTATTCGATATGACTTTACAGCAGTTTTTGGTGTAAACTTTCCGAAACATTAGTGCGTGTCAGAGTGACAAGATTAAAACACCTAACAAGGCTTTTTTATGTGTGGAACTTCAGGGGACTTTAAAAAGCAGGGAGCAGAGAGCCACGGGGCCACATTTGTGTTTGGTGTTGATTATGACTTTGTCCCTGGAGGTGCAGTATCTAAAATTAAATCAGTCATTCCTGCCAGATGAAACAACCTCTCCTTTCTAATTAAATGCAACATCTTCGGTGATGAAAGGAGAAGGAGTGAGGCACAGCTAATATTTGACAATTTTCGTTGTGTCACCAAACAAAACTGCGCTGAAAGTCCAATCCTCTTTTTTTTTGCGAAAAGAGGGGAAATTAACAATCCGACAGTTCATTGAATCGCTATCCATTTACCCGCATTGACTGTGCTATGAATCCTAACCGGCCTTCACCTCTCAGCTGCCACAGGAAAGCTTTTCAGATATGGAGA
>NC_063207.1:10238227-10240727 GCF_017589495.1 Alosa alosa | reverse complement strand
TTAAATAAATGTAAAATATGATTTCATTTCGGGAAGGCTCGCCCTCTACTCTTGTACAGGAAATGGCCCTAATTAATACTTCGGGGGCTCATTAATTATTCATGGCCTGAACGGCAGTGCATGGTAAATAAAAAGCCCTGAATAAGGCTTTAAACCATCCATAAAAATCATCTACATTTTCCCCATTCCTAAACCTCTTCGTTTGACAGGCATGTGCTCACTATCTGCACACCATTATAACAGGTGCTATTCCCAAAGCCGTGAGATAGGGAGCCAGTCTGCTAAGAAAGCCTATGGGCGGTCCAAGTGAAATAAAGATGAATTAGGCGCCATCTCCCTGGGAATATCAACCTAATTATTAGTATAATTATTAGTATTAGTACTAATACTATTAATTAGTATTAATGCCAGGTTTAGGTTTCTTTTCTGAAATATAAATGAGTGAACAAGAGAGAACACTGCCAGGAACCACCCCCCTTCCAACCCCACCCATGCAGTGTGATGGCCTCCGTCGGGACAGGATGGAGGCTCCTCAAAGCGACTGAAGCAAGAAAACAGACAGTAGGTATATTGGAAGACATCACTCAGAAAATTACCTGTGTTTTTTAAAGCAATCAAAACTGGGAACACCCCTGGGCTTTGAATGGTTGATGTTCAAAAGAATTTACAGGAGGTCACCCTGGTTGATGTTCATGATTAAAAAAGCTTTTTGACGGGGTCTATATTAGACAGGGATGAATATTAATTTTTGAAACAGCTTTTTCTTGAGTCCAAGAGAACCCGTGTTTTTCACTTTCACTTGTAGTACCGCTGTATGAAATCAAAAGAAGATTCACATTTTGGCATTTATTCACAATAGCAATGTCCTATTTTCCTCGCCTTCAGCTTGCGCCTGTAATCAGATCACAGCTGTGATCTTATTTCATGATAACACACACTCTGTCTCTCTCGCTTTTTTATAAATATAAATGATAAAAAAAAAACAGGTTCAGTCTTCAAAGATGACTCAAAGACAAGTTCAAAGCTGTAGCATGTTCTTTGATAAATGTATCTACTCTAGTTAGTGACAGAGAACAATAGTACCATTATTAAAAACATTTTGATGGAGAAAAAGAGCATCAACAACTTGGCATTTGTATGTACAGTATATTACAGTAATAATGAGTGAATCATTACTCAGGTAATAAGACCCTCAAGATGAAGTTAGTTATTGGCAGCCAATCAACCCAAAGCCTTTTTAAACAGCTTTATTTAACATACAGCTGAGTATGCAGAGGTACTGGTACATTACAGCTGATGTTATATCCCTGGAGACAGCTTTCTCTAGTTCAGAAGTTCAAAAACATTGTTGAAATTCATGCCAGTATTTAGGATTGAGACACACAAAAAAAAGAAAGAGCATGATTTATTTGAGCAGATGTCTACGTGGTCCTGACAGTGCGACGTGTAAGGAGCTGATGATCAAGGTGATCAAGCGAACAGATGAAAGTGGAACACGACCACTGGAGAAAGCGCCGGATGGTGGGCGTAGCGCCCGAGCTGATTGGCCCATCCAGGAGGTGGGGCCTGCACCATGGTCTAACCCACTGAGATCTCTGCCTTGTGGGCTTTCGAAATGATGACAAAAATAACACAAGAGAGACGAGGGGGTGCACTATAGCCATTGGAGAATCCACAATGAAGTTTTCACTCACTGCTTGAAGTTGAGTGATATTGCGAGGAGGAGAGTGGAAAGACTACAAGGGCACAACATAGAACAAATGCCTAAGGAGATATCTGTCAGGAGACTTGTGTCAGGGGATGTGACCCCTATCTTCTCCAAGACAGAGCTGAGGGCTTCTGTTAAACAGCTTTCTAAAAGTAGTCTGCATAGTCTGTCTGCCTCTTCACCCCCTCCATGTTTGGTACTGTCTGTCCACTAGCCACTTGTACCACTGTCTTTATGCCTCACTGTTTGCGTGCTATATTAGCACATTAGCACATATGCATACCCCCCCCCTCCATGCCACAGCCGAACTGTGGCCACACTTATATATTTTCTTAAATGGTTAAATATATATATATATATATATATATAGACTTTACTTTACTTTATTTCTGCATTGTTGCACTGTTGCACGCCTCTGATTTATTAATCACCACTATGTGGATACTGTTTTTAGAATTGATTTAGATTAAGTGTTAGTTAGTATAATTTGTATTTTTGTAATTTGTATTTTAGTATATTTTTATATATTGTATTAAGTGTTAGTATAATTTGTATTTTAGTATATTTAGCATATTCTTTATCTTCTACTGTCCTTACTGCTTAGTTGTGTTTTTATATTATATACTTTAATTACTCTTTCTGCTGTTAAAGAATGTGTTTGTGTTGTATGTATGCTGCTGAGACCTTGAATTTCCCCTGGGGATCAATAAAGTATCTATCTATCTATCTATCTATCTATCTATCTATCTATCTATCTAAGTGGCATGGCTGCTGTACACAGAGATGGTTTTA